>NC_056729.1:179110040-179230040 GCF_019279795.1 Protopterus annectens | reverse complement strand
GTTGGGTCTTTGTCACCATCAATTGAAAGTATTGAGTCAGTTGTCTTTGCTTGTCTGGCGTGAGATAAGCCATCTGGGCCATTGTGTTCAAGCTGGCACCCAGGAATATAAGCTCTTGTGAGGGCACTAGTTTTGATTTCTTTTCATTTACTGTGTACCCCAGGCAACTGAATAACTTTTTTGCAAACACCAGATGCTTTAGAAGAATGTCCTTGCTCTCTGCTTGAATTAGGCAGTCGTCCAGGTATGGATAAATTTGAATTCCTTTCTGTCTGCAAAATGCAATTACTGGTGCCAGGCACTTTAAGAAGACCCTGGGTGCAGTACATAAGCCAAAGGGCAGTGCAGAGAATTGGTAGTGCATTGAATCTGAGGTATCTTCTGCAGTTTTGTCTGATAGGGACATGCAGGTATGCCTCCTTGAGGTCCAAAGTCACGAGCCAAGCTTTTTTGCCCAGCATGGGAAGAAGCTGCTGCAGTGTCAACATTTTGAATTTCAGAACATCCAGGTAAGTGTTTAGAGATAAAAGATCTAGAATGGGCCTTCAGGCATTGTCCTTTCTGGGTACCAGAAAGAGTCTTGAGTATAATCCTTGTCCTTGCTCCTGTGATGGTACCTTTTGAATAGCTCTCATATCCATGAGTGCTGTAATTTGTTTTTCAGCCTCTGCCCATTGATTTGGTGGCAGATTTGGCATTCCTTTTAACCTTGGCAGAGTGTGAAAGTGGAACCTGTAACCTTGAAATACGATGTTGAGAACCCATTTGTCTTTGGTGATCATTTGCCAATTGTGGTAGAAGAGTGCCAGTTTTCCTCCCAAGGGGGCTGCCAAGAGGGATTTGTTTGGCAGCTGTAGTGGGAAGTCATTGGAGCTGCTTTTTATATGGTTGGGGCCTGTCTTCCCCTTCTTTCTGGCCTGATGCAACCCATTGTCGAGACCTGTAAGGACCTTGTGTTTGACCTCTACCTCTTGGACGTCTGTATCTTCCCCTTTGAGGTCTGTCTGTAATTGGAAAGGACCAATTCTTAGTTGGCCAGTTTCTGCTAAATCTAGGAGGCTGAACCTGTAAGAAATCCTTCACCATTTGCATAGATTTTGCCTTATCCTCTATTTTCTTTAATACCTCTTCTGCCTTAACTCCAAATAACACATCCTGTTGCAAAGGGGCATCCAATAACTTTGCTTTAACATGATCTGGTAACGTATGTTCTTTTAACCAAGCATGTCTTCTAATGACAGACCCTGTAACTGCTGCTCTGCAGGAGGCCTCTAGAGAATCAAAACCACATTGCAAAGTATGCTTTCCCACTTGTTCAGCTGCATGCAATAAATCCTGCATTTCTTTAAAATTAGGAGGATCTGATTCTGGAAGCATTTTTTGTTTTAACTGAGACAGTAAAAATTGCTGATATTTTAGCATGTGAAACTGGCAATTTAAGGCTCTCATTGCTAAAGCTGCAGTATATACTTTCTTTCCCCATCTGTCTAATGCTCTGGAATCTCTGTCAGAGGGAGTTGGATTCTTGGCTGATTAGGCCTTAACTCCTTTGGGTCCCTGAGAAATAGTTTCAGGGTCAGCTACAGGGCTTTTATACAGAAATTTATGTGAGTCAGGGACTCTGTACTATCTGTCAGGTTTAACAGGGGCTGGAGGTAAGGAATCAGGATTTAAGCTGGATTCAGTGTACAAATCATCCACAATATCTAACACTGGCGGAATAACAAGGGGTCTGTGTTGGGGTAGTGAAAGGAAGTCTCTGAGCCTTTTCTTGGATTCTGAGTAATCCTGGCCTTCCCAGTGGAAATGCTCCCACATGGTATGTAGGGTTTCCCCAAAGGATTAGTCCTCAGGCGGTGAGGCTGATGGAATTGATTCCTCAGCATCAGAATCCTCATAAGGGGGTAAAGAGTATCCTGGGTCTGAGGATGAATCAGAAGAGATGGACACCTGGTCGGATGAGTCATAGTCTGCATCCTGTCTAGGCCTTTTATCAGGAGGGGGATGGGACCCCCTGATCAGAGAGATTAGGTCTTCAGCCATTTTGAGCATTTGTTTCTTAGGCATGGAGGCCTGTCCTGGAGAATGCTGTATTTGTTTCTATGATTTTAAAGGAGGGATAGAATTAGCTGAGGGTTTAATGCTTAACTGAGTAGGTCTGAAGTCACCCTCTGAAGCTGTGGGTTGCTCAGCTACTCCGGATCCCTCTGAAAGGTTAGTCTCAGTAGGCTGAATAACTTGTGCATCCGAAGGCCCAGCCATCTCTATGTGGAAGTCAGAGGTGGCCTGTGGTTCTACAGAAGCGGTCATCAGGGGCTGTGAAGGTGCCTTGCTGAAAACCGGAGAACCGGCGACTGTCCTAGAAGAGGCTTCGTCGTCAGTTTTGGGCCTCGGATGCCTATCCTTGTCTTTGCGCTTTTTGTGTATTCCGGTCATTGGAAGTTCCGATGGCATGGTATAATTGAATTTTCTACCAAAATAATGTCGGGCAAAATCAAACCGACATTTAATAGTGCGCTTGTTAAACCTAGCACAAAACCGACAACCAGTGACGTTGTGGTCTGGGCCTAGGCGTGGGATACAACAGGAATGGAAATCCTTATGAGGTATTTGCTTCCCACAAGAAATACAGTTATTAACTTTTACTGACATCGGTCTCAGGCAAGAAAAAGTTTCCCCAACGGGGTACTTAGCTTTGTAGAAGACTTCGGTTCTGTATTCGGAATGAAAATCTCAGGAGATAGCCAAATGGCACTTGCGAACTGCTTTTGCTTCAGGCACCGTGCAGCAAGAAAGACTGAAGAAAATGGCATCAGCTGCATCTTATATACCCCTGTTGCACTGACGTCAGGGAGGAGGCGACAGCAACCGACGCCGGACCAAGCCTTTGGAACTCAGGCTGACTGGGGAACCGCCTGATGGCAGGATAACCCAAGTTTAATGACTGCAGCAGTGTAACACAATGAACATCATAAAGTGATATCACTCTACCACTTCTGTAGTTCTAAGAGAAAACACCATGCAGATACTCAGATTTTTTTGTGTGTACATGTGAGTCTGAGTCTGTGTGCGTGTGTGCATGTGTGTGAGCGTGCTTATGTGTGAGTCTTGTAGCTGTGTGTGTGTGTGTGTGTGTGTGTGTGTGTGTGTGTGTGTGTGTGTGTGTGTGTGTGTGTGTGTGTGTGTGTGTGCACTTGTGTATGTTAGAGACAGAGAGAAAGAGATTAACTAAAATAAACAAGTATTGCCCACTCAAAATGGCTCCTACCCATGGAATCTGGCAGACACACTTGCTGCCATGTTGCCCATTAGTGCAATACAATATGATTGCTGGAAATTATTCAATTGCTAGCAGTACTGACAATACAGCTCAGCAGTCTGCATGCCACAAATGCAAAAACTTATGAAGCTTCCGATTTGTGTCCACATTGACAGTCTGTAGTTTGACCCCATATATACACTCTAGACACTTTGTAGAGTAGACAAGCATAATCTGTATTTACTCTGCATGAAGTGGATTTCTTGTGACATTACTGCTGTCACTACTGTGCTTTGTTATATCGGCATCAAGCAGGAATGGAAATCAGATGAGAAGTAGATAAAAATCAGGCAGCAACTAAATGTGCCAAAAAACAAAAGAAAGAATATAAGGTGAAGGACCAGATGAGAAGGCAAGAAATGGGGAAAAAGCATAAATATAGTTCCAAGTATAGAAAACTTCTGGAAGAACCCCATGTTGATCAGGAACGAACAGTTATGGAGAGGTGAATTCAAACCAAGAGATGAAAGGTTATTGTTGGCAGCCCAGTATAGTTGGCTACATACACACTGGTTTACAAAGTCCATTGAACATGTGGGTTAAACAGACAAATGTATGTTCTGTAAAACCAAATTGGAAACAGTCGTACACCTCATTGCTGGGTATGACATACTAATGGCAGAAAGATTGTATACTGAACGGCATAATAATGTGGCAAGACAGTTGCACTGGGGATTGTGCAAACATTATGGTACTGAAGTGGCTGAAAAACACTAGAAACATGAGCCACAAAGCATCATAGAAAATTATGAAGTTTATATCACATGGGATCACCCATTACCAACAGTTCACAAGACAGATGCTAGTAAACCAGATATAGTGGTCCAAGAATGAAGACAAATGTAGCATTGTTCACTGAAATTGCTACACCCAGTGGCTACAGTGTCTTGTGTACAGAGAGACATAAAGTCATAAAATATCAGGATCTTCAGGCAGAAATGAGAGCAATGTGGAAGAAAGATACCCAGACAGTTCCAATAGTAGTTGGATTAATGGGTCTTATAAAAAAGAATCTACAATCGTATTTAGATATGTTACCAAAACATATAACCTCATGCGAATTGCAGAACTAGTTATTACTGGGCACATTGTGAATGCCTCAAAGAGCACTTTTGGCTGACATCAAAGATTGAAACAATACTAATTTTATGAACTTTAATTGTACTTTGACTTAGGAATGGGGTCCATTCCTGTCATAGTATTAGAAACCCAAAAGATTTGGAGAAATTAAAAGAGTGTTATGCTCTACAAGATGCAAGGTTCTATGATCTTGCACACACAACAAGTACTTATATATAGCAGTTTGCTGTTCAGAGGAGTTGGTTTCCTGCCTTACCTCAGTATTAATTACCCATTAATCAGGGCACTGAATGTAAATGTCAGAGCAGATTTCTCAATGGAGTTGCTCTGCTGTCATTGTGTGTACAGAAGGCCTCTGAGAGGCTTTGTTATGCAACAGGCAAGCTGATGTTCATCGTGTTTCACTGTTGCAGTCATCACTGTGGGGTCTTCCTGCCAGCAGGCAGCCCTCGGTCGGCCAGAATCCCAAAGTCTGAGTCCGGCGTCGGCTGTTCAGTCATGCTCCCTGACATCAGAGCACCAGGAGTACAAAGCTGCCAGCCGACGCCATGTTCTCCAGTCTTTCTTACCATGTGGTGGAAGCAGTTCACAAGTGCCGGTTGGCTGACTCCTGATATTTTTTCGTGCTACAGTCCGAAGACTTACTTCTTCTTCTCAAAGCTAAGTACCCCATTGGGGAAACGTTTTTCTTGCTCCAGTCCGATATCAGAAAAAGTTAATAATTGTATTTCTTGTGGGAAGCAAATATCTCATAAGGATTTCCACTCTTACTGTATTCCTTGTTTAGGCCCTGACCACAACGTAGCTAGTTGTCGGTTTTGTGCTAGATTTAACCAACATACTATTAAGGTGAGGTACGATTTTGCTTTTCACTACTTTGGCAGGCGATTTAATTATAAAATGTCGTCGGACATGCTTCTGACTACCGGAGTTCACAAACGACTCAAGGATAAGGACAGGCATCCGAGGTCCAGATCAGACGACGGTTTACAAGCAGAGCCAGCTACAGGTTCGGCCATCGTCAGTGAGGTGCTTTCGCAGCCCCTGTCATCGGCCATTTCAGAACTGTTTGCTGAAATGGACTCCCACGAGGAGCCAACTAGGCCTTTGAGTACTCCAGCTGCAGGACCCTCGGACAATGCTCCCTCAGATGGGTCCGGAGCCGCTGTGCAGGTACCGGCTTCCAAGGGGGTTTTCAGGACTACACAGCTTCTGATAAAGGCAAAGCCAAAGACAAAGGTGAAGACTCCTTCTAAATCAAAGACACCAGCCCAGGCCTCTTCTGATCCAGGACCCAAATCTCAGAAACAGCTGCTTAAAATGGTGGAGGACTTACTAACCATGATTAGGGGTTCACATCCCCCTCCAGACAAAAGGCCAAGGCAAGAATTGGATTATGAATCCTCTGATCAGGCATCTATTTCTTCAGTGTCTTCCTCTGAACAGGAATATACTTTCCCTCCTTATGAGGATTCTGATGCTGAGGAATCCATTCCATCAGTTTCTCCCCCTGAGGATTTTTCTTTTGGGGAAACTTTACATGACATGAGGGAACATTTTCACTGGGAAGGACAGGAGTACTCTGAATCTAAGAGAAGGCTTAGGGATTTCCTTCTTCTTCCCCAACATAGACCCCTGGCTATTCCTCCTATTTTGGATATTGTAGATTATGTCTTTTCTGAGGCTAATTTAACTCCTGACTCCTTTCCTCCAGCCCCTGCTAAGCCCGACAGATATTACAGGGTCCCTGACTCCCACCAATTCCTTTTCAAAAATCCTGCTGCTGATCCAGAAACCATTTCTCAGGGTCCTATGGGTATTAAGGGAGCCTCTGCTAAAAATCCTATTACGACAGATAAGGACTCTAGAGCTTTGGAGAGATGGGGCAAAAAAGTGTACACTTCTGCTACTTTATCTATTAGGGCTTTAAATTGTCAATTTCATATGCTAAAATATCAGCAATTCCTGCTGTCTGTTATGAAACAAAATCTAGGTACCATTTCTGCATGTGCAGATAATAAGGAATTACACAATTTGATGCATGCTACTGAGCAAGTGGGGAAGCATGGCTTACACTGTGGTTTTGATGCCTTGGAGGCTTCATGCAGAGCGGCTGCCATTGGCACAGTCATTAGAAGGCATGTTTGGTTAAAGGAACAAAACTTACCTGATCAAGTGAGAGCAAAGTTACTGGATGCTTCTGTTCAGCATAATGTTTTGTTTGGGTCTAAGGCTGAAGAGGTGATAAAGAAAATGGAGTATAAGGCAAAATCCATGCAAATGGTTAAGGATTTCTTACAAGTTCATCCCCCAAGATTTAGCAGAAATTGGCCAAGTAAAAATTGGTCCTTTCCCAGCTCAGACAGGCCTCAGAGGGGTAGATATAGGTGCTCCAGAGGGAGGGCCCAAGCACAGACCTCTTACAAACCTAGACAGTGGAGTGCTTCTACCCCCAGGGGTGGAGAGGACAGACCTCAATCTTATAGAAAACAGGCTCAATGACTCCCCCTGCATGGCTCCAGGAACTTCTCTCCTGGAAGCCTCTCTAGGAGGAAAACTCTCTCTTTTTCAACAAAATTGGACTTACATAACCCAAGACAAGTGGGTTCTGGATGTAGTTTCAAGAGGTTACAAATTCCACTTTCATACCTTGCCAAGACCAAACAGATGGCCAGACCTGCCAAAACACCAATGGGCAGAGGCATTAAACCAGGTGGGATCCCTCATGACTATGAGGGCCATAGAACTGGTTCCACAATCAGAGACGGGGCAAGACTTTTACTCAGGGCTCTTTCTAGTTCCCAGAAAACAAAATTCATGGATATCCAGCCTGGATCTGTCAGTCTTAATTACTTTCCTGGAGATACCAAAGTTCAAAATGCTTACTCTGCAGCAGCTCCTGCCAATGTTGAGCAAAAATGCATGGATGGTGTCATTGGATTTAAAGGAGGCTTACCTACACATCACTATCAGACAGGAGCGCAGAAAATACCTCAGGTTCAAGGCCGGCTTGAAACATTATCAATTCTCTGCGCTGCCCTTTGGCTTGTCTGCTGCGCCCAGGGTCTTCACCAAGTGCCTGGCACCAGTAGTAGCTTATTGCAGACTCAAGGGAATTCAAATTTACCCTTATCTGGACGACTGCCTTATTCAAGCAGACAGCAAGGACATTTTACTCCAGCACCTGGAATTTGTTCAAAATCTTCTCAAGTACCTGGGATTCACTGTGAACATAAAAAAGTCAAATTTGACACTCACACAACAGATAACTTTTCTGGGTGCTCTTCTAAACACAACAACCCAGATGGCATTCCTGACATCCGAAAAACAACTACAGCTGGCTTCAACTTTCAAAACCTTGGCGTTAATGTCTGAGCTAACTGCAAGGAAATTCCTGCAGGCTTTGGGTTACATGGCCTCCTGCATCCTTCTCATAGCAAATGCAAGACTACATATGAGAAAAATACAATGGTACCTAAAGAGTGTATGGTCCCAGCATTGCCACAGTCTAGACACACAGATTGCTGTCTTGCCTTGCCTACAAAAGGAATTCCATTGGTGGACCATGGCATGTCTTCACAACAAAGGGAAAACCTTCAGTCTGCCTCCAGCCAGCCAAGTGTTAACCACGGACTCCTCAGATTACGCATGGGGAGCCTACTTGCAGGGGAAAGGCCTGCAAGGTTTTGGACAGAGGATCAGAAGCACCTCCTTATCAATTTAAAGGAGATGTTAGCTGTACAGAATGCCCTCTTGGCTTTCAGGGATTTTCTACAGCCAGGACAACTACTGATACAGACAGACAACACCACAGTTATGTGGTACATAAACAAGCAAGGGGGTTCACACTCCTACCCCCTTTGCAGACTAGCCATGACTCTATGGAACACAGCTCTAACTTGCAAAATGGATCTACAAGCTCAGTTCCTGCCAGGGAAACAAAATATTCTGGCTGACAGCCTGAGCAGGAACCTGTCAGACTCACATGAGTGGATGCTAGACACCCAAATATTCAAGATGATTACAGAAGCCTGGGGCTGCCCGGACATAGATCTATTTGCATCCCCCCTCAACCACCAGTTACAGATTTTTTGCACAAGGACATTTCACAAACTAGCCTGGAAAGTGGATGCTCTCTCATTCAATTGGAGGAACCTCTCGGTGTATGCCTTTCCTCCTCTACCTCTTCTTCCATGGGTGTTATTAAAGATAAAACAGGATAAACCCAAGATGATTTTATTGGCCCCAAATTGGCCTCGACAATTTTGGTACTCAACACTGATGAATCTATCCCAGGAGCCTCCTTGGATTCTCCCTCAGATTCCAAATCTTTTGTCCCAACACCAGGGCCAGGTTCTGCACTCTCATATCAAAACTCTCAGCCTGGCAGCCTGGCGAATTCAGGGTCTATGATTAATCCTTTCCTACCCAAACAGGTCATGGATGTCATCTTAGAAGCCAGACGGCCTAGCACTAGAAAATCTTATGAAGGTAAATGGAAGAGATTTTGCACCTGGATGCATGCTCAGGATTCAGATCCTCTCATTCTAATATCCCACTGATTTTACATTACCTGACAGACATGCTACATAAGGGTTTATCCTTCTCCTCCATAAATATACATGCCTCAGCTATCTCTGCACATTACAATACAGATCCTCCAATCTTTTTGCATCCACTTCTGAAACAATATCTCAGAGGAGCAAAGAATTTAAGGCCCCCTAGGACACCACCCATACCTGCCTGGGACCTCAACTATGTTCTGGAAAAACTCACTCTGCCTCCTTTTGAGCCTGCTGCCACATCTGATATTAAGTATTTATCATGGAAGACAGCTATCCTACTGGCTTTGACCTCAGCCAGGAGAGTCTTGGCGTTACAAGCACTCATGGCTGTGGAACCTTATATTATTTTTCACCAAGATAGGGTGTCTTTAAGGACTAATCCTACTTTCATGCCTAAAGTGGTTTCCAAAGTGGCTTTAAATCAAACTATTCACCTGCCAACTTTTTTCACTAATCCACAAAATAAGGGGTAAAGGATCTTGCATTCCTTGGATGTACACAGACAACTTCGTTTTTACCTGGACAGAACCAAGGATATCAGGAAAACAGAGCAACTGTTTGTTTCTTATGCAACAAATGCCCAAGGCAAAGCTATTTCAAAACAGACCATTTCTAAATGAATTGCTCATGGAATCAGATTTTGTTACTCTCATCATGGAAAGCAAATCCTAGGAAAAATTAGGACTCACTCTACCAGAGCTGCTGCTACTTCAGCTGCTTTTCTCAGGGGAGTACCTATCAAAGATATTTTGGAAGCTGCAACTTGGAGTTCAGTGCATACTTTCTCTAAGCACTATAATCTCCCTCTTTATTCTAAGTCTAGGGCAGGCTTTGCTTCTGCAGTCTTGCAGGGCCTTTTAGCCGCCCCTTCTACTCTATAACCACCACCCTTTCTCTCAGCTTTGGGATTCAACCCTACAGTGATGACTGCAACAGTGAAACACGATGAACATAGTACAGTTGTGTACACTTACCATAAATGTAGATGTTCAAGTGTCTTCACTATTGCAGTCTGGGTTACCCACCCTCCTGTCCCCTCTTATACTTTAATTAGTGTGGTTTCCTACTTCACCCTTCTTCTGAGGTGTATTTGCTACAGGGTATGGGGTTTGTTGTATGTTACATTTTTGTTTTACTATTAGCCTTCACTTTTGGGCACCTGACATCTGGGGGAAGAAAAACTGGAGAACACGGTGTTGGCTGGCAGCTTTGTACTCCTGGCGCTCTGACGTCAGGGAGCATGACTGAACAGCCGACACCGGACCCAGACTTTGGGATTCTGGCCGACCGAGGGCTGCCTGCCGGCAGGAAGAACCCCACAGTGATGACTGCAACAGTGAAGACACTCAAACAACTACATTTATGGTAAGTGTACACAACTGTACTTTTCTGTTTATCACCCTCCATCATGTGATACAGAATTAAATGCAAACATTACTTCTCACAAAGAAGGTATTTTTAAGTGCGTTAATAATTTTACCTGTTTGCCTTGAATATAAATGTCTGTGTAGGGATTCAATGAGCCATGGAAAATGACCAAGTCAGTTCTGTTTTCCTTGAAATTTTCCACTTTAATACTAAAATAATGTACTAATTCATGCATTTATTATTTATTGCACTGTCTTTAACTGATTTTGAGATTTACATTAACTGGAACTTATGTTTCAACATCTTTGGATTGAATAACAGCCCATTGTGTTCCAAAACTGGATCAGACCTTTGCTGTACCTTAGTGTGCTCTCTCAAGAATAAGTAATGTGGAGGGCAAATAAGGCTCAGTTTTGTTACAGTCCTACACCCATACTGAACATTTTGATTTAACACTGGGAATGTAAACTCCAGAAATACAGAAACCAAACGTCATGCAGCAGTGGTTATGTCAGCCCATAGTGTTCTTATACTTCCCAGAAAATATTCCGGAATACAGAGTGGACAACAAGCAGTAAGGTTGTCAATCAGTTAAAGGAGGGAATTTTTTTGTGTAAAGATAGAAGGCAAAATTTCCAAATCTGACTGATAAGTAATGACAAGCCAGGAAGGCAACAAATGTGTCAGTGCAAGGATTAAAGGTTTGGGTGTGAAAGGTGTTTGACCTGGCTATAGACAATGACCATAAGATGCCTCCAAAGAGTCTCTGAAAACCCACCCAATTACTCACGAGAGGAGGCAAGATACTACCCAGGCTGTCCTCATCCGTTGGGGGAAAACATTGGTATCAACAAGGGAAATGTTTGGGAAGTGGAAGGAAAACTGCAAGAAGCTCCTAAATCTGGTGAACCTGCCCTCTTCTGAGGAGGCAGTGATAGACACAGATGGGAGAACTGGTTTTATTTTAGCAAATGAAACATATATGGCTATTAAAATGGTGTGTTACAGGAAAGCTGACTCAGTGGATGAGATATGGTGGAGAATGCTCAAGGTCTTGGACACTGTGAAGACTGTGGCTGTCACACATTTTCAGTCATACAGCAGCTATGGACTAACACATTCTGGTACTGTTCTTCATTTCCAAAAAGGAAAACATATAAATATTGTCCATTTATAGAGGGATTGCATGTCTTATCTTTCCTGGAAATCTTTAGAACAGATTTTTAGAAAGGGGCTTCTGTCAAATAGTTCACTCTGTTGTTTCAGGAAGAGAAATGTAGATTCCACCCTTGCATGAAAGAGTAAATTAACATTTTGTCCTTGCAAAGCTACTTGAGAAGTCACATGAATTTCATATTACTGCTTCCATGTGATTTCTGGGCTACAAAAGGCTTGTGGCAAATGACACCCAACCTGAAAAATTAAATCCAAGTGTAACCTAGCCAGAAAATATTAACAAGAACAATCACTCAACATCCTGAGCTTACATTTGCAAATAAAACAGTCTAAAATACAAAGCAATGGTAAGACACTATGAGCTGTAAGATATCACCAATATCTTAATTATGAAACATAGCTCCAACATCAGGACCCTGACAAATACATCAACAATTATACTGAACTTAGACAGTGACTTCCATACAATATCTTTTCATCAAACTGAACCAGTCTGGATGAAAAGCAAAAGCACAATTTACATGAGCCCAAATAAAATCTTTGGACATTTTCCAGTGCTCTGAGATATAAGCAAGTAACCTCCCTTCAAATTGTATGAAATAAAAGGGTCTCTGCAGTCATGCTCCTAAGGTATGGCAGTAGGGACAGTGTCCCTATAAATAAGGGAGGACCCGCGAATTGCAGACTTTTCAAGCACACTACTGTCCTGAACAGTGTTATGGAGAGGTTCAGCAGGTTATGTTCCGTTACAAGATAAGAAACAATGCAGCTATGCTTAGTGCATGTGTCTCATTACCTGTTAGTCTGTTTGTTTGTTGGCATACTGCTGAATTCTATATTTTATATATATATATATATATATATATATATATATATATATATATATATATATATATATATATATATATATATATATATATATATATATTTATATATACGCTGAATTCTATATTCTATAATGTGATCATATTATTATTATTATTATTATTATTATTATTATTATTATTATTATTATATTTTATTATTATGTTTTGTCTTTGTTGACTTGGAAAGTCCAACTAGCATAAAATACCCTTCTTCCATGAAGGACCAGGGAGAAAAACTCCTATCCACATTCATAGATAATGTACTATATATTTACATTTTCACATTGTACATAATATTTCATCTTGGTTACAGGCAACATTATAGACATTGCATATACTATATCATATTGATTGCAGTACAACATTGTGCATTTTGTACACAATATTTCATCTTGGTTACAATACATTTTAAGCATGCATAATTAGGTATAATGCATCCTTACCAAGAGAGCTTGCATCATACAAACTCTAACTGGAGTGAAGGAGTTTGTAGCAGAAAAAAAGAGAGATCACTAATTAGAGAAGACACTACATTTGGATTGAATTAGGAAGTGGTTGTGCAAGGAGGAAGAAAAGAGGAAAAAGTTACTAGGATGTGATAGTTTGAGAAATAAATTCAATTGAATGTTTGCAGTAGGATAGTGAAATAGAACTTTAACTAGTGGAACGGAGTTGCACAGTTTTGAAACATAGTGAGAATAGAATGAGTTTCTAGCAGGGTTTTGAGTTGATTACAGCTAGGACAGATTTTTTACTGGAGCGTACTGATTTGCACCTATAGATAGGTATATATATATATATATATATATATATATATATATATATATATATATATTAAATCAGTGAACGCTTAAAAAAGTGAACGCTGATTTATTTATTTATTTCATTTAACCAAATGCAATAAGCATAAGGTAAGCATAGTTTACTAGAGTAACAGTTTGCCTTCCAGTACAACCAAGCTGTCAAAAATGGG
The DNA here is from genome assembly GCF_019279795.1 of Protopterus annectens. Lineage (NCBI taxonomy): Eukaryota > Metazoa > Chordata > Ceratodontiformes > Protopteridae > Protopterus > Protopterus annectens. The sequence continues at coordinate 179,216,693 of NC_056729.1, read as the reverse complement.
ATGCCATCTGTCTTCACTGGTTGATGTTGCTAGCTGCAAGGATTAACAAAAATAGTTTCTGGCTCTCAGAGTTTGTGAAACATTACAAATTCCATAGCATGGTACACTCCATTTCAAATGCAACAGTTCTTCATAAAGGTCTGGATACATTCTTTAAATTGTACAGAGATAATGGCTTGTACTACAATGCTGACAAATGCAACATATTGGCAGATCCCTACCAACAACAGTGATGAGGAAACTATTGTGTTATAAAGGTACAGGGTAAAATCACAGATATTTCAGCTTTGGCCAGCATATATTACTGCTGCAGTAAGAAGGGTCCATAGTGTACTCAGATTAACTACAAATCAAAAATGGCCATGAGTTTTTCACTAGCAAATCATACTGTTGAAAATTTTGAATTATTCAGAAAGGCTTCAGGAACTTTTATTATATTCTGTTTGTTACTTAAAGGAGTTCTCTGCCTGGTCTGCAAAGCTGTGCCTAATCCCATCCTGTCCTGTCTGAAACTTAATACCTGTAATGCACAAAGGGAGGAGCTAACAACAGACTAGGGAACCAAATTACAACATGCTAACTGCACAAAGGGAGGAGCTAACAACAGACTAGGGAACCAAATTACAACATGCTAACTGCACAAAGGGAGGAGCTAACAACAGACTAAGGAACCAAATTACAGCATGCTAACTGCACAAAGGGAGGAGCTAACAACAGACTAGGGAACCAAATTACAACATGCTAACTGCACAAAGGGAGGCACTAACAACAGACTAGGGAACCAAATTACAACATGCTAACTGCTCATCAATGAGAACAATTTAAAACATTTTTTCTACTGAATAAGTTAAGTGAGATTAAACATCCTACTAAACATGTAAAAAACAAATCTGCTTTAAGAAATGTTCTTATCCTCTCATATGGTACAATGACAAGTATAACAACCAGCATGGTATAACAACTAGATGTTGACATTCAGTCAGGGATGAGGGACATGGCATCACAGTCAGGGAATTCTATGCCTGTCATCCTGGAGTAAGGTGTGAAAGCTCTGCACACAAAGGACTTCATCCATTTTTCTATCTGTCGTTCTCTCTTCTGAAGGCATATGTAGAAGTGTAAAATGTCTACTTTCTGTTGTTTATTTATGAATCATCAAATTCTACTGCAGTTAGGAAAAGTAGACAGGAGTTAAAAAATGTTATAAGCTCAACAATAAAACCAGTGATTTACAAGCTTTCTTCAACTTGGAAGACGTGGATATCTCTACCAACAATAAGCCATGTTTAAAAAAGTCAAAACATGCAAAATTTCATGGGTATGTCTCCTTTCAATGTTAAAAATCACTGTTAGAGGTGGTGATTCACACTTCTTAAAAGAGCACTTAAAGGCCTAAAGCAAACAAAACAATTCATGGCTAGAAATTGTTTGTACAATAATTAATATTGGTATCAGTGGTACTTGTAATAAAATATAATATTATATGTAAAATAATTAATATATGGTATGAGTACTACTTGTATTAAATATAATATTATATGTACAATAATTAATATTGGTATCAGTGGTACTTGTATTAAATATACCACTGTATGTACAATACTTACTATTGGTATTAGTGGCACTTGTATTAAATGTACTATTATAGGTACAATACTTACTATTGGTATCAGTGGTACTTTTATTAAATATAGTATTTTATGTACAATAACTAAAATTGCTATCAGTGATACTAGTATTAAATATAGTATTATATGTACAATAATTAATATTGGTATCAGTGGTGCTTGTATTAAATATAATATTATATGTACAATAATTACTATTGGCATCAGTAGTACTTGTATTAAATATACTACTATATGTACAATACTTACTGCTGGTATCAGTGGTACTTTTATTAAATATACAATTATATGTACAATAATTAATATTGGTGGTACTTTTATTAAATATACTATTAGATATATAGTAATTAATATTGGTATCAGTGGTAGTTGTATTAAATATAATATTATAGCAAGTCTACCATATACAACCTAAGTGCCCAGAGAGGAGGAACATTCTGGGATGCAGAAATAAAGAAGTGGCCAATGTCCTAGAAGTGTGTCCAAATATTAATTGATTATGTTATTCAAAATAATCTGGAATAGAGTTTACAAAATACACTGAGGAATTGCAAATATTGGTTATCATACTGACATTAAAAGGATCTTTTTGCAACCCACACATGGTTTGCTGTTAGTACAGACAGTGATACAGCAATTATTAATCTGAATGTAAATTCAAATTCAAAAGCATTAATAAGTCATTTATCATAGACTTTATCCATGGAAATGCAGTAAAAGACTGTCCACAGTGACCCAAACAAGATTGCTGTGGTAATTATCCAAAACAATTATCAAAGTAATTTCCTATGCATTCATGAACAGATGCCTGTGATGCACAAACAGAATAATTCAGTATAAAAGTTCCATTTGGTAAAATCACAAAATTTATAAGATAAACAACAACAAAAAGAGGTTCTACTTGGCTTTCAAAAATTGCTCATGTCATAAAACAAGCCCAGATAAAATGAAGAACATAAATAGCTTAGGTTCTTATCAAATATACTAAATCTATGAGCTTGTCTTGGTCTCCAGGTATGAAAGCAATAATAACATATTATTTAAATACATCAGAAATTAAAATGGGAACAATTGTGATTATGAAAAATAATCAATAAACAATGAAATGCTGCTCAACGCCAGAAGTCTAAACCTCAAGATGCACGCTCTTGAGGCTCTCCTCAGTATGGAGAATATCGATATCTGTGCAGTAATAGAAACCTGGTTCAAGGCTCCTGAGAGCACCCCAGCACTACCAGGTTATACCTCATACCATGCTTTTCGGCCCCAAAACTCAGACCAAACCACAAAAGGAGGGGGAGTATCCATATTCATCAAAGATACCCACACCTCCAGGTTAGTAGCACTGCACGAAGCATCGGAGACCATCCATGTGCAACTAACAGTGGGCAAAACTACCTTTCAGTTTGTACCCTGCTACAGACCACCCTCCCAAACTCAGGAACCCCACTCGGCTTTCTTGAGAAAACTGGAGAATATGAAGGTCTCTCCAAACACCAATATATTGGGAGGTCAGCTACCCAAACATAGACTGGGAGCACTACTCAAGCCCCAACACCCTCGCCCAATGGTTCCTAGAATTTATAAACTCAAATGCTATGGAACAACTGGTCGCCACTCCCACAAGAGGAGAAAACATATTGGACCTGATCATCACCAACATGGGGACTCCATATACCCCTCATTGGTAAGATCTGACCATAAATTAATCTCACTGGACATCCATATCCCGTCCCCACCCCTAGCCAAGGAAACCACGGTGAAGAACTTCTCAAAAGCAAACTTCACACTTCTCAAAACCGAGGTGGAATCCTTCAAAGCCCCGGGCCAGTGGAAAATACGGCCCAAACCGCAGAATCATTTACAAACGCATTCTATGGACACCTACAGGAATGCATGGATCGTGCTATCCCAAATAAAACCAAGACTCAGTCCTCCAAAGGCAGGAGACCTGTCTGGCGGACCCCAGCCATAAATAAGCTATACAACAGAAGGAGGAAGCCACTACATGATAGAGCAAAATCCCAAAAAGGGAAGGCATCTCTGATCAGTACTAGCAAGAAACTACGATCCCTCATAAAATCATCTAAGACCAGCTTCGAAAGAAAAATTGCACAAGACGCTAAAGATAATCACAAGGCCTTCTTTAGTTATGTCAGGAACCTGGGTGGCAACTCCCAGATATGCTCTGAGGTAGTGCAAAATGACAAAAAATACACTGAACCCACAGACATTGCCAACATCCTGGCAGACAGGTTCAGTGCAAGCTTCTCCCCCACTTCCCCCCCAAAAGAGCAAATGTCTAGCCCAACAGAGTGTAGCCTCCCTGACATCACAGATGCACAGGTGAGAGCTGCCCTCTCCAAAGCAAAAAACACAGCATCAGTGGGACCGGAAGGTGTCCTGGGCTGCGTCTTACATGAGCTCCAAGAAGAACTGAACCCTCACATAAAGTCACTGTTCAGTCTCAGCCTTACTACAGGATATGTACCCAAGGAATGGCGTACAGCAACAGTGGTCCCACTCCACAAAGGTGGTGCCACAACGGACCCCGGAAACTATCACCCTATAAGCCTGACTAGCCTGGTCTGCAAAGCTATGTAGTGTATCATCATGGAACTCATAAACAAAGACATTGGGAACCTCCAAACACTAGATCCTACCCAATTCAGCTTTGTTAAGGGCAGATCTTGCCTCTTGAACCTGGTCGACTTCTTTGAAACAGTCACCAAGGCCATAGATGAAGGGAAGGTCATCCACACAGCCTACCTGGACCTCGCAAAAGCCTTTGACACAATACCCCACTTGGGCATCATAAATAAGCTCACCGGCTTAAATATCAACCCCTATGTCACAAGATGGGTTGCAAACTGGCTCAGGGATAGAACCCACATGGTCAGAATTGCAGGTGCCATGTTAGACTCTAAACCAGTTACAAGTGGCATCCCACAAGGCTCAATCCTGGGTCCTCTCTTGTTCGGTATATATTTCTCTGAGGTACAGGCTAACATGGGAGGACTATGGCTAACCAAGTTCGCAGATGACTGCAAACTGGGTGCCATAATCGACTCACCGACTGACACAAGCATCCTCCAAAAGGTCTCACAGAGACGGATAACTGTTGCCAGAGCCATGGCCTAAAGCTAAATGCCAAAAAGTGCATAGTCATCCCCTTTGGGAAAAACAAAGTGCCACAAATTACCACATAGGTGGTAATCCATTAAGTACGGAAGAAGTAATTAGGGATTTGGGGACCCAAGTAGATAGCAATCTCTTCTTTGACAATCACGTTGCCAAAGTGGTTAGAAAAACCTTCTATATAGCCCACCTTATCACGAAAGGTTTCACATCTAGATCAAGAGAGGTCATTGTGCCCCTCTACTCATCACTCATCAGGCCCATAATTGAATACAATGCCCCATTTGGGATATACCTTACCCAACACCTGCAGCAACTGGAAAGACCCCAAAAGTACCTCACCAAGAGGATCAAGGGACTCAAACAGATGAACGCAGTTAGGCTAAAGAAACTCCAGCTCTACTCAGTTGCTTACCACCTACTCAGAGGCGATCTGTGCCTGACGTATAAAGCCATGTCCAACCCAAAATTAATGGACATGCTCCACCTCAGGAAATCCAAATCCCTTAGAGCTACACGCTCCAGGGACTTAAACCTCAGCACAGAAATAAATAGGACATGTTGGAGGGACAGATTCATATCCCAGAGGCTCCCCTCACTCTGGAACAAAATCCCAATCCATGTTAGGCAGAGCCCTTCAATGACCCTCTTCAAGAGAAATCTTGACGAGTGGATGGGAGATCATAGGTTTACCCCTGGGATCTCTTCTGTGACCTACTATACAGAGGCACAGTCAACTAATCTAAAAGGGTGGCGAAAGCCAAACACACTCTGGCTAGGCTTATAAATGCCCTAGGGCAGATAGCCTAGTATCAGCCTATGAACCTATGAAATGTCACTCAGCCACAGAGCATAGTAAATGTGCTTGCAAGATTTGGTATATAATTCACAATAAGCAAAAAAAAAAAATATTTCAGAATATTATGAAGTAAGTCGAAACATCTATGAAACTGTAAACACAATGACAGCTGTCAAAGCTAAAATTAAAAACTGAGATTCCATACAAACAGCATCTTACTTGATATTTTCCTCTACAGAATGAAGAAAACATTACCTAAATCCCTATCAGTTATGATTTATAATTTGCAGGTTGTAATTGTACCACACAAAGGGAACATGTGTAGGCTATATCATATCCAGCCCAACGAATATTTGAGCTGCAATTAATGAGAGGTTTAGAATGGAAGTTACCGAAGAAGAAGAATGGAAGTTACCCAGAATGATACAAATGACCTACATTTTAAAGTATGGAACTTTAAGGGTTTTGCAAGGGAGGATACTTCCTTTTGTATGTGGTGGCATTCATTGAAGAAATAACAACAGTCATTAGAGAAGGGCTGAGGGCATATACTGCTTATCTTCATAAGGCCTTTGATAATATTCCCATATGGAAAACAAAACTGGCAAATCAAAAAAAATTTAATAGCAAGATAATAGATAATACAATGAATAAAACACTAGGTAAACAAAGGACACATCAAGAGCTGGTCTGCCTTTCTAACAGGCATTATTTAGTGGCAACCCAGAGTGTTCTTTACTGGGGATACCTTGTTTTGAACTATTCTTCTCGGATATAAAAGTTGGAGAGAGGCTGTCAAGTATTCAGTACGCTGATAAATGGAATGTAGATAATATGATATATTCAGTGAAAGATACTAATGTAGTCCACAGGAATACATACATACTGCAGTAGAAACAATTTCATTTTAATGAAAGTAACTGTAACAATTGGAGACTAGGCAGAATAGGACATAAAAGGCATTCAAAAATTAATGATAAGCTCATATAAACGTAACACCATCATTAACTGGATACAAAAAATTAAATGTTGACTACTGCAACCCTGCCAAAGACAGAAAATTATATTCTTTGCCCTATATAATTGTAAACATCTAATCATGCCTGGAAGATCACCAGTCTTCTTTATATTTCAGTAGTCTAACCAATTTCTGAGTACAAAGTGTCATTGTGTTACTGTTGAACAAGCAACAATCACCTTTGGTTAACTTAAAGATATAGAATGATTCCACATATATCACAGGAGTGGAAAATATGAAACATTTAGAAAAGTTTCAGGATTTGTCATTATATGCTGTTTCTTCTAGGTTGCTCAGAGGTGATACCTACCTGGTGTCTCTGAGTCAACATTGAAACTATTTCTATTTAAAGCTTGTGGCTCCAGTGCTCTGCTAGGGGAGGTAACACCAAATAAGGGAAATTAATACTGAAAACAAATATCAGCAATAGAAACAATAAGCAGATTCAAAGCATGTTTTCCAAGATTATGGAAATAGCCTCCCCTTACCATGAAAATAAGTCATTCCTTAGCTTTACTCAAAATAATCTTGTCACAAATACATACATGTACACAAGTATTATAAAATGTATGCATAATGAATATACATAAGGGTATAGCATTTAAGCCTGTTGAAAGACATTGAGTTTTAAGGATGATGACTGAGCCTGTACATTTACAATCCTATAAACCAAGCACTATAACTTAATGCCCACTTCATTAACTGATCACTGTACTACAAGTCCATCTGTTTAATTTTGCTTGATATTTTACAATGTATTTTTCTGCATTTCTGGTTGGCAGAAAGGACTAATTTTAAATTGGGTTGAATTTATATGTATCCCAAATGGAGTAACAAGTAGAAGAAATGTATATTCCACTCCAGCTCCACGTATGGAAATGAGCAACAAAGCTCTGACTTGTAATGATGGGTATTTGTTTGTCTTTTCTGCCTTCTTGTCGGGGCAGACATTTGTTAAATGAGTTAAGCATCATGCATTTTTTTCTACACTCCACAAGATGCCTCCCTCTAAGATGATATTCCTTTCTGAAGATAATGCTGCATATAAACCGGACAAGCCTATATTCAGTGATAAAGGAAATTAATTTGTTGTTGGGGACTATACTGACACTATCCATTCTTTTCACTGACTGCAGTTGGCATATCATAACAAAAGAGTATTTGATCATGAAGGTTTTTACTAGAGTCAAATAACACCATCTGACATTAAAGTCTGCTGCAGTATCGGGAGATATGTTTTGGACATGTGGCCACAAGGAGTGGGTAAGAAAAAATGTTTTTATGATATCAATTTCTTATCTGCATTTTATTCATGGGTCATTGCGGGGAACAGCTAAATGTTTTAAAATGTAAAAATAAAAAAACAAGCTGATGTTAATGATAACACAAGTAATACTAGAAAAACTACATAAATGCAAGCTCACCTCTGTTTACATTATGTGATTGTTCCCTATCAAACGTTCTGTCTATATACTCCCTTTTTAATAAATGAGTGAAACCATTGGTGTCATTTCTACACTTTTTACTTTTTTTTCTCATTCACTTATAGATTTCAGGCCAAAGGTAGCATTTCCATGCCATTTTCCTCAAAGAGTGTTTTAATGTGGAAGAATGTCATGGAATCATTTTTGGAGGGTAGCAACAGTCCTGTAACCTTATACAGAGTTTGTTGCCTGACTTCTGTCTACTTTTGGTCATGGAGTCAGGAACATGCTGACTGGGGTCTAGCTGGAAAATTCTGCAGAAAGCTTGGGTCTCATGAAAGTTAATTAGAGCAATATGCATGAAGCAATGGATGGATCATGGACTTTTAGAATCAGCATACCAGGAATTTTATTACATCTTGTGGATGGAATGCTTTAATGAACTGCTGTAAGTAAACTTGTTGATTTTGGCTCCAGTCAATAGGGTACCCATAGAGAACATATTATAGCTGATATCCTTAACATTATAGCTATAAACAAAACATAGCCCACTGTACTACCACCAAAGATTTCCACATGACTCATTATTAAAGGAGATTTTGCTAAATGTACTAAGTAGAAAAGACCGCAGGAGGTTAGAAAAAAAGTTTACATCGTATCACTCAACAACTCCACTACTACATGAGTACTCCTGGTCTCAGGTCATTAAGCCCATAACCTCCACTAGTGACATCATAGCCAGTTTTAGGCACCAGCAAACCCTGTGATCGCTGGGGCCCCCCTTTTCCCTGGGGGCCCCCAACCACAGCAAGTTATCTTATCATGATATTTTGTAATATGTCTGTCAAACAAACAAAAGCTAGTAGCATTCTTGTATACTTAATAAACCACACAGATAATAACTTTTATTTATATCTCCTTTAAAATTCAAAGATATTTCTGGTTGTAGTAATAGGGTTTTGTCAAGTAACAGGCATCAGAATTTCATTAAATACTTTACCACTGACATAGTGCCCCTGGCTTAGTTACATCCTGGTGTTGGACATATTCTCCACCAAAATTAACTACATAGCCAGCTTTAGGCCCATGCTACACCCATGGCTGCAGGGGGCTCCCTTAATCATCTTTGACTGTGTTGTGGCCTCACACAGGCTGCTGCTGGTTGGGGAAAAATAAATAAGAAAAAATGTATTAATTTACTAATTATGCTCTTTAGCCCAAACAGGACTGGGATATGACCCTGTTAGGATGAAGTTGATAATGAACATGAGAGAGGTAAGCACTAGACAGATCAGCAGCCCAGAGTGACTTATCACAGTGCAAATTTTGGATTTTAAGAAGAGCTTTTACTTCTGATCTTCAGAGATGGTTTTCTCTTTCAGGGAGTTTTATAAATATAAACAGAACACCATATGCTATAACTACCAACTCCTTTGCTTAACAATTCAGTGCAATCCCAAAAAAATAGTATAAAGGCTCAGAATCAGGACTACATTTTAAATATTACTCTAATTCACGTAAAAAATTAATAGAATAACACCTTTTGCATCAACATGTATTTTTGGACAATAAGTATAAATCTCAGATGTCTGGATTGATTGACTGTAATCCTGAATGATTTACCAGCAAATCAAACTTTTTATGAAGGACAAAACAAAAGTAAGAACAAAATCAGGAAAAGTCTGTGAAATCAGGGACAGTGACAGGTATGCATCACTCCTCAATGAGGTAAATAAGTGACTTACCCCTGCTGCTGTCTGACAATTCATAAACAACAGTCACTGATCTGGTGTGGCAGTACCAGTGTTGCAAAATATAGTGTTATTTGCTGAAATAAGTACAAAACTAGTATTGCTATGGCTTATGCTTGTGTGGGTCTGCATATGTGTGTAAAAAACATCACTGATTTGTATCTGTGCATGCACCCAATAATGCCAGGACACAAACATTATTCTTCTGGGTATCAGTAAACAATGTACCTAACAAGTGATTATATTTCAAATGTAAGACATAACATATTTCACAGAACATTCAGACACTTAGATTTTGGAGTGTGGTGGCCCCCACTCACCAGACTATATAAATGGAAACTGGGGGCTCCCTTAATCATCCTTGACTCTGTGGGGACCCTCACAAAAGCTACTGCTGGTTGAAGAAAAATGAGGACAAAAAATATATCAGTTTTCTGATTGAGCTGTTTAATCTAAACAGTGCTGAGATATGACCATTTTAGGATAAAGCTGATAATAGCCTTTGGTTTCAACCACACCCATTCCAACACCAACCCTGCTCAAATGTGTGTGTACAGAAAGCTGCTGCAGGTTATGGGAGACTGGGGATTGTGTGGTTATTACAACTTTAGTTTTCATCACAGTCAAACCTTAGACTTGTACACATGAAGTCATTATAGCTTGTGACTGAGCTGAGGACAGTGTGGTCATTGTTTATTTACTTTTCTCACAGACTTCAAAGGTATAAACAGAAGGTTACAATTGCTTGTGTAGGGGTAGTGTACTATCTAGGAGACACAAATTAGAATATATTACTGAAATAATTCTCACAATCACACATCAGGCACATATGCATGGGGATGACTTTGAGGGTTAGGGGTGAGAAAGGATGCTATGTATACGTATATCAACAGTCACTTGAAATATATGAATATATGTCTAAGGCAATTTAAACCTCTGCTTTCATCCTAGTCTAACAGCAGAGAGATGTATACGCAATGACTGTCTTTTGTGGGGGGTTAGGGAAGGAGGCAATATTCCCAGATAAGACTTATGTATTCCCACAACTGGCTTGTTAGTTTATTGCGAGCTACTATTGTGTCAGCTTTGAACATTAAGCCTTGGGCACAACTTACGTCTTCTTTGAAAGAAAAATAAATAACACTGAAATTCTTTTCTTTTTCATGATTTTTCTTTAGGCCACCATTAGGATAAAATCCTGAGAAATGCATCCCAGGGCACATATATAAACTCTGTGGCTTTGGGGGCACAAGCCTAATTGAGTTATTTCCTAAATGGTTATTACTGTACTGTCTTGATCAGGAAAGATGTGCTGAAAAGAAGCAAGGAAAACTAAAGTTGAACAGCAACAGTGGATTTCTTTCCTTAATTATAATTTCTGTTCAAGCCATTATTGGATGAAAAGGTTGTGTAAAAAGAAAAAAAAATGCACTTCAGAGTATATAAAAAGTTATGGCTTCTTGACAAAGCTGAGAGTAAGGCAACATGTTAGAAAAGGAAGGAAAAAGTAATGTGCATGGTGTGGGGAACCCAAAAGGTAGGGGGGATCAGGGGAGAGGATTAGAGGGTGTGCGAGGGTGCTGAAACAGTAGGCATAGTTATCACTTCATTTAAGTACAGACCTGTGAACCTTGCATTAAAAAGGCACTATAGGGGCAGCAAGAACCTTAGCCAGTATCCAGAATCCCAGGGGTGACAGGTGCAGGCCATCTCTGGCAAAGCATCGTGGTCTGCTGACCATGTCATCCCAGGCAGACAGATACTGGATCCCTTTAGAATGACATCAGAAGCTTAGCCAATTGTTGAAGTCAATCATTTTGTCCTTGTACTGCAGTATCATTCTGGGTGATGGCAGAATGCTACTCAGGGCTAGGGTCATACCTGCCTGGGCTACAAGATTGGAGAGCTCTTCCATATCTCTTTTCATGTAGTCCAGGGAGGTACATCTCAGGTCGTTCACACCAACAGGGACAATGACAGAGTCATATTTGTACTTGCTCAATGCCAAAAAGTGCATTGTCATCCCCTTTGGTAAAAACTCTGTATCCATGAACTACAACATATGCGGTAGTATACTTAACACCAAAAGTGTGATAATAGACCTTGGGACACAGGTGGACAGTAGTCTCTCCTTTGATAATCACATCGCCACAGTAGTCAGGAAATCCTTCTATTTGGCACACCTCATCACAAAAGCTTTCTCATCCAGAAAAAAAGAGGTCATTGGTCCCCTCTACTCATCACTCATTAGACCCATTATAGAGTACAACGCCCCTTTTGGTATGTACCTCAAAAGACATCTACAACAACTGGAAAGGCCGCAGAAATACCTCACAAAGAGGATTACTGGCCTCAAACAGATGCCCTACACAGACCGTCTCAAAAAACTCCAGCTTTACTCCGTCAGATATCGCCTACTCAGAGGTGATCTCTGCCTAACATACAAAGCTATGTCAAACCTAGAGCTGTTGGACATGTTCCACTTAAAGAAGTCCCAAGCCCTCCGAGCTACATGCTCTAGGGACCTAAACCTTGTCACCACAATAAACAGAACACGCCAGAGGGATCGATTCCTTTTCCAGAGACTTCCCACACTCTGGAATAAACTATCTATCTATATCAAACAAAGCTCCTCATTAGCACTCTTCAAGAAAAATCTTGATGATTGGATGGGAAATAGGAAATTCACCCCTGGGATCACTTCTGTGGCTCTGCTCGACAGTGGCACAGGAAAATAATTTTCTTGGGTGGCAAAAGCCAGGGTACATTTTTGGCTGGGCTTGTATAGGCCCTAGGGCCAATAGCCTAGTACCTACCTATGAACCTATGAACCTATACACATAGAGTTGTTGTAATGTATCATTGTTTCAACTAAATGCCAGTAACTGTAAGTGTCCCTTTGTTAGACAGGTCAACAAAGTGTAGTATATAGGCCTGTTGTAATGTAAAACTTGTAACTACAGGTCTGTCTGTGCGTACTACTCCTAAAAGTTTGCAGCACAAACTAAAAGGTTTCTTAGGAGGTATGGTACAGACAGGATGATACTTATACTGGAAGTGACAAGGGGGCCCCCAACTTGACATTTGCTGGGGGCCCCCAAAATGCTAACACCTGCCCTGAGTGACATGAGGATCATAGCTCTCCTACTGTACTATGTTTGTTTTTTGCATCCATAACAGCTCAGATGCTTGACATAGCTTATAAATGATATAGCTTATATACAGTACTAGCATATAGTTCTGTAGGTAGGTTACATATTCATATGGGTAGCTTATATACAGTACTAGCATATAGTTCTGTAGGTAGGTTACATATTCATATGGTTTAGCCAATTCTAAGTCCCAAGTCCACCTGCATTGCCTATAGTAAATATGCTGGTAAGCTCAAGTCTGGAATTAGACACAGTTTCACATGGATCCTGGGGAATGACATCTATAATTTCAATGGGTGTAAAATATCAAATGCCACTTTGTTCAAGAAATGCTGGTGAAATGCATCTGCAATAATTTAAAGTTTTTTTCCATTTAAATATTAATGGAGGCTATCATCTGATCAATTCTATCTACCTTATCCATAATCTGATAAGACAAAAGCTTGACCCTAATGTTCACACAGGATACTCAGTTTGCTTCATTTCTTTTGAAACTCCTAGAAAATAACTGATGTACAACTAGAACTGCATGATATCAAGTATCTTGAAAGGGACATGGAGCAACCAGTATTTCTAAATAAAAGTAAAATGGATGTACTATGAAACAATTGAAAAACTACAAGGCACCTTTACATGATACTATTATCTTCATCCTCACGGAATTATATAAATTAATCTATCTCCAATCACGGAGTCATTACTATATATAGATATAGCACCATTCTAAAAATATGAAAATTGTTAGATGTGTTAGTTGTATCTTACCCCTTACTGACAGTAACACATGTGAGATCTGTATCTATACTAATGGTTGAATACAAATCATTTACATCCATAATACCTATTCATAAGAATATGATGCTACCACATTTTATCCACTTCTACAAATTTGTGTTTACCATCTTTGGAAAGAGAAGCATTAAAATTAATTTGTGTTACAAATTTTCATTCCTCATACTACTCAGTGAATACTCCACTCAACAGATGCTATGAAAGCAATTGATGAGATCCAGTGGAACAATTTATTTTCATTGCTAATGCTGTCTGATTTACTATAAAAAATTATATCCACAGTACATATATGGTAAATCAATTATATCCCTGAGGATAAGTCTCAGTCTTTATAAACACAGTCAGGACAGCAACAGATACATAACAGAGATGTCTAATTTTCCATTGCCATTTTACTTGATGGTTGAGTTAGTGAGTCAGTTAATCCTCACCAGGAATAAGTGAGGGACTTTCCATAAGAAGGAATACATACATATACTTTTATTTTTTGTGGCTGAGCTGCTCTTACCTTAATAAATCCATACTTATTTCCAAAAACACTTATTCTACTATGCAGTATTCTTAAACTTTAACAAAATGTAAAATTAATTTAAATAAATGTATGGTGTTATTAATATCTTATCTATAACTGAAAGACATACAGCACTAGTACCAATAACATTGGATCAAAGAAACTGTCATAGGAAAACTGTAAAAGACTGAGCCCCAGTGGAATCCATTTTTAATTAACATGAAATCTATGGGTCTATATTACCATACTGAATGGTAATATAACTGAATAAATAAATGTCGACACAGAAATATCGAACGGCAAGGTAGCCAAAATGTTAAAATGTTGAAAATCACAATCACAAATTATAATTGGCCAACATCTCGTCCTGCTTACTACTGGATATCAAAGCAAAAATAAACGTCCCTATCCCTCACCTTCGCTATACGTTGTAAAACACAGACTTAATGTACATATGTCACATTTATATGCAATAAAAATACTATAAATGACCCAAAATAAACCTGTGCATCTGTTTGGTGTGTTCCATTCTGCACTTAACACTTTCACACTTTTAAAACCATGGCTATTAAATGTAAATAATCAAGATTTAGTTAGTTACCTTTATGTAATATTTTAACTGCAGCATATTGTTTTAAAAGTTTGGAGTTGTTTGCAAGCAGTATGTAATGTAGTACTGGCGTGCCACATCACTATACACAGCATAGCCAACTATAATACTTCAATATTTTGTTTTTCAGCATTTTACCATTTTGGCTACCTTGCCGTTCAATATTTATGTGTCAATGTTTATGTATTTGATTATATTACCATTCAATATGGTAATATAGACCCAAAATTGTACAGCATGTGACTATTTATTTTATTTTCTTATTTATTTTACATTTGTTGACCGATATAGTCCGACTGGATATATGTCCATTTTCTGCAGAGGCCCGGGCAGAAAAGCTCCACATACCAAAAAAGAGACAGTACATACATCACTGAGTGATAAACTCAGGCAGACATGTTTAGAAAAATATAGACAAAGAATACAGGCAGATATCAATATACACAATGTGCAGACTTAATCTGATTGGCAGAGACATATCAGAAAATGAGAACATAGAATATAATCAGATTTCATAATTCATAATGCTTAGACATTCAAATGCTATGAGGCATAGATACTTGACTAAACAGCAGGTTGGGTAGCAAGACATGTATTAGTGAAGTTGTTAGGTTTAGAACAAGAGCACAGCCAATGAAATGTGAGGTATTTTTTGAGTTCTCTTTTAAATAGGGGTAGTGAGGTTTCCTCGGTAATGGTAGTAGGGAGTAGATTCCAGATTTTACTGGTTGAGTTGGCAAATATAGCATCACCTGCAGAGTTGTTGGATTTTTGGGTCAGTATCAATAGTTTATCAGCTGAGCGTAATGGCCTGGGGGCACTATGAGGGGTGAGAATATTTTTGAGGGCAGGGGTGTTATCAGGTTGATGGAGTATTTTATGCACTACTATAGGCTGGTTGAACTGAAGAAGGGTAGGATACTTTAGCCATCCCAGTGCTTTGAGGTTCTGGCAATGGTGGGTCCTAAAAGCCATGCCAGTAGCGAATCTGGCTATATGATTGTAACATCCTGATAATTTGTTGAGATCGGTTTTGGATAGGTTGGTGAGTATAGGGGAGACATGCATAAGGGTAGAAAATAGTTGTGTTCTTGCAATAGCTACACTAGCTAGGGGGGGTGAGGAAAGGTTTGGCTCTGTACAGGGAGCCAAGATTTTGTTGACGGACTTAATAGTGTGATTTACATGTTTATCAAATTTAAGGTTGTTGTCTATTATTACGCCTAGAAGCTTTGTACGGTCATCGGGGAGATAATGGTATCATTAGCAGATTTGATGTTGAAGGAAGGGAGAGAAATTCTATGGTTAGGGGAGAAAAGTAGTAGCTTGGTTTTGTTAGGATTTAGAAGCAGGCAGTGTTTAGCTAGCCATGTTTTTACCATGCTGAAAGTGGTCTGGGTGAGGGTTAGAAGTTGTGTGGGAGAGGAGGCGGAGCATATCAGCACTGAGTCATCTGCATATTGGATGCAGGTGGCTCCTGGGATGGTGGTCTGCAGATCATTGGTAAAGATAGAGAAAAGAAGGGGACCTAGTATGGACCCTTGTGGGACACCTAGGGTTAGAGGAAGTTGGGATGACAGCTTGCTCTGCCATAAGACAGCCTGCTGTCTACCATTGAGGTAAGAGTGAAACCATTGTATTGCGTGTTGGTCTAAACCGATGGTTTGTATGGTATTGAGCAGTAGCTGATGGTTGATCATATCGAAAGCTTTTCAGAGATCTAGGAAGAGTACTGAAGATAGTTTATTGTTGTTACAATGAAGACTGATGACATTAGAGAAAGATAGAAGAGCCATGGTGGTACTGTTGAATGGCCTAAAGCCGTGCTGAGAGTCGGCGAGCTTTCTGTTTTGAATAAGAAAGTGCATGATTTGTTTCCATGATTTTAGCTAGTGGTGAAAGAATGGCTATAGGTGTAAAATTAGATAATTCTGTGTAGCTTCCTCCTTTATGGAGAGGTATAACTTGATATTTTCCATATTACTGGGATGGATCCTTCTGAGATGGACCTGTTGATCAGAATAGAAATGGGAAGTGCTATGGCATCAGCTGCTTTTTGAAAATATTCAGCTGGGAGGTGGTCGGCAGCTAATGTAGTAGGTTGTAGCTTTTTGACTAAGGTCTGGATCAGGTTGGTAGGTACTGTTTGAAAGGTAAAGGTGGGTTGGGTGCTGGGTGGGTAAGGGCTAGATGTGCTAGAGCTGGTGTTTGTGTCCAATGGAGTGAGATGGGTAGCTAGAGACTGGATAATTTCAGTAAAGAAGGAGTTGAAGCTGTTTGCACTTTCTACAGGGGATTTATCAAGGGCAGCTGATGGGGTAGGAGTGGTGGAACATCCTGGGTGGAGAATATTGTTAATACCAGCCCAGAACCTTTGAGGTTTTAGCTGATAGTTTTGTTGTAGGAGGGTGTAGTGATTTGTTTGTCTAGAATGACAGTTTTTTTGGTCAGATTCCTTAGCTGCCAGTATCTTACTTGGTCCATAGGGGCTTTGGTAACATGCCACCTGACCCAGGTGTTGTTTCATAGTTTAATTTTGGTATTTGTTTCTTTAGATAGTCACGTTGCAGCTGTGGCTTTTACATGGATGGGTCGGAGTATGGTGGATAAGGATAGCCAGAAATCTGATATTGAAGTGCTCAACTGCTTCTTGTAATGGGAGTCATTTCAAGACATTCCAATTACATGCTTTGAGTTCATTTTGGAAGTTGTCAAGATTAAAGTTCCTGACGTTTCTTATAGTTTTGTAGGCGGGCTGGTTGGGAATGTTGACTTTGAGCCCAATAATATAAGTAAGGCAGTGATCACTTAGATCATCAGGTAATGTACCTAACTTGTACTTTTGGGGGGTGGCTGGTAATAAGTATCCAATCAAGGATACTATCTTTGCTAAATCTGGTGGGGGTGGTAATGATCTGAGTAAACCCGTGGAGGTTTAAATGGGTGGAGGGAGTTTCAGAGGAACAGGTGTTCCAATCAATGTTAAAGTCCCCAAAGACAATGGTTTACAGGGGATAGTTAGAAGCTAGCGAATGTAAGATATTTTCTACAGTATTATCATTCTTGCCGGGTGGAATATAAATGCAGACAATGTATCTGCACTTATTTTTGTTTATTATTATTTGGTGATGAGAATTTCTGCATTGCCCAACTGGGGTGGCTGTTGGTTGTCAATTGTTATTGCTAGGGTAGACTTGATACCCCGCCACCTTTCCTGAAGATTTGGTCCAGTCTATGGATGTTGTACTGTGGTGGGGTTATTTTGTTATCTTTGGTTATTGGTTTTAACCAGGTTTCTGTGAGGCAGAGGATATCAGGGGATTGAACAGCTAAGAGTCTATGTAGGCTATGGATCTTGTTTAGGCTTCTGATGTTGAGATGACAGACCAGAATTGAGTTTGAAAGTCTATCAATCTGGGTAGTACATGTTGGGTTGTTAGATGGTGTGCTTGGGTCTACTGCTGTGAATGGCCCAGGGTTGGGGTTGATGTCTCCATCCTTCATAAGATTCATTTTTAAGTTGCTTATGATTCTTAAAAATTTGTTTATGATTTTTTTGTAGCTTTTGGTTTTTAAGCTATTGTAGCGGTATTTAGTCAGGAGATGGTAATTGGGGGGTGAGGAATTAGGAGAGGGGGTGGTTATGTGGTAGATAAACATTAAATGCTGGGTTGGTGTCTGAGAGTTTGAGTATTAGATTTCAAGATGCTGTACATATTCATAGGAGCTTAGGTGATAAGGAATGAATAGCAGGGGTACTAAGGGTAGCAGCATTAGTGTTTTAGCTGTAGTCATATTAAATTACTAGGGTAGGGTCTGTATTGAGTGTATGTGGTGGATAAAAGATTAGAGAGAATAGAATAGCTATGGGTGGGTTAATATGGATAGTGGGGTGGATAGAGGCTGTATTTTTGTGCTAGGAGTTTGCTGGGTTCTAGGAGCACATGTATTTGGTTAGCTATTTAAGTGGCATGCCAGTGGTATTATAAATGTAGTACTACCGGGGGCGGATGGGATATGCGGGCAGGGTGGGGCGCGGAGCGAGTGAAGCAAGCCTAGAGGCAGCATGTGCAGGTATGAGTTACAAGCATGTTTTTTTGTTTCTTTTTTATATGCCCAACACTCTGTTCCTAGTCCCTAATGTTAAAAACTACACAGTTCCCTGCCTGCTTCTCAATGTACAATGTAGAGAGCCCATTTTCCAATTCCCTTTTGCAGCACGCTTGTTTCAGTCAATTTATTGAGAAATGCACTGTTTGGAGGTGCAGAGCACACTACGCTCGTCTGATTGAATAGTAGAAAGCATGCTGTTTTTACCTTAGTTTGTGAAGAAAGAAGGCTACAGGAAAGTCTATCTCTTCCACCCTAATGCTTATCAGCATAAACAGATTACAAGTGGGAGTTATGGGGACATTCACAAGTGCTTTTTGGACAAAGTTTGTTATGTTTACAGGTGGCAAGGTATTTTAGTGGATATTGACCTTATTAAAACAAGTTCTGTGGTGGGGAAAGGTATTCTGTGCTTGTTGTTATTCCCGGAATTACCCTATATGCTTTTACAAGCCTTTCAGGGGGAGGTGAGGTAGGAACACCTAGAAACAGGATATGATTATTAGTACTATACCAAGAACAGAGGTAATGCATTCAAACATTCAGTATACATGATTATCAAACAGGTCCACGTGCACCTTTTAGTATTAGCAAACAGCAGCACTCTTCCCTATATATCTGCCTTAAGGGCTCAGTTAATATTCATTATTTATGTCCTTTATCAATGCTACACTACTTGTTCATTATTTCTGTCCCTTATCAATGCTACACTGCCCAGGACAGACCACTAAGTCAATGCAAATGACAATAAATGGATGCGATATCAACAGCAGTTTGCGAGTAATTTGTAGCACCCGGTACCAATAAACATGCCTTAATTCATCAAGGTTTCAGTTTGTGAGTAAATGCAGTAAATAGTTAGTACATTGAGCTCAGATAAAGAAACAATAATTAAATACATAAGTATGTGAACATACCTCAACCAACTGGGACCTGATGCACTGGTTGATTTGATAATGGCTGGTCAGGTAGGTGATTATGTAACCTCTGATTACCTGAGGGGGGGAGGTGAAAGGCTGAAACCAGGCTAAACCAGTAAAGCAGATGCCTAGAGGCAGCATGTGCAGGTATGAGTTACAAGCACACTTTTTTGTTTCTTTTTATACGCCCAATACTCTGTTCCTAAGCCCTACTGTTAACAACTACACAGTTCCCTGCCTGCTTCTCAATTTACAATGCAGAGAGCCCGTTTTCCAATTCCCTTTTGTAGCATGCTTGTTTCACTTAGTTTATTGGGAAATTCACTGTTTGGAGGTGCAGAGCACACTACGCTCATCTGATTGAATAGTAGAAAGTACGCTGTTTTTACCTTAATTGGGGAAGAAAGAAAGCTACAGGAAAGTCTTACCCTTCCAACCTAATGCTTATCAGCATAAACAGATTACAAGTGGGAGTTATGGTGACATTCACCAGTGCTATTTTGGGCCCAGTTTGTTAGGTTTACAGGTAGCAAGGTATTTTAGTGGATATTGACCTTATTAAAACAAGTTCCATGGTGAGGAAAGTCTTCCATATGTGTTGTTATTCCCGGAATGACCCTATATGCTTTTACAAGCCTTTCAGGGGGGGGGGGGTAGGAACACCTTATTAAAACAAGTTCCGTGGTGGGGAAAGTCTTCCGTACTTGTTGTCATTCCTGGAATGACCCTATATGCTTTTACAAGCCTTTCAGGGGGAGGTGAGGTAGGAACACCTCAACCGACTTCTTACTTCTAGATAACATAGAACTTTATCCTGCAATTATTGCAGAAGACCTCCTGATGGGCTGGAGAGTAAACAGTTCAAATGTCTCTGCTTTCATTTGCATATTGTGTGGCCTTGAGAAAGTCACTTAACCAGCCAGTGCCTTGGGAAATTTTAGCAATCCTCCTTAATGGTATCCTGGGCTGCATGCCTAATAACTGTCTATGACTCTTTGCTCACAAAGTGATTAATAGTCCAAGTATGACATGTAATCTTTAGTGTGGCCACTGACTTGAGAAGTGCATCAGAGCATTTAAAGTCAGCATAAACTGTAAAAAATGTTTTACTTTCCCTATTGGTTAATTAGACATAGCCTGATGATAACAGTTCTACTTACATAGTGTACTTCATCACTATAAATATGGATATTGTAGTCTTATTTGGGGAGATTCAGGTTAAATTGCTTGGTTTCAAATGCTCATGCATAAATAAAGAACTTACTGTTTCGCAGAATTCTGAGTCTTATCTCTTCACTTCAAATGTTTGCAAGAAATAGTGTCAATCACACACTACTATGACTAATAACATGTCAGACAACCTTATTAAATTACTGCTACTACCTTGGCTATTTCACATTTAATCTCTGCCACTTGCCTCATAGCAAACTAGCTTAATACAATGCACACTTATGCTAATATCCTTCCAGTGGATTGCAATGAAGCAGGTTACTGTCGTTGTCATTCTGCATTACTCCTGTGTCTTGAAGGGGGAAGGGGAGAAACTCTTAACTTCCGTAACCTAACCTTATATATATATATTTTGTCAATCATCTTGACCTCCACTATTACTCGGTATAGATCCTATACCCCTTGACTGGATGGCCATAAGTAAAGCAGTGCCACACAGGGAACTTCAGAAGAGCATAAGAGGAGTATAAGAAATTGGAGCTCATCAAAAATTCAAATTAATATTGGGATTGTGTGAAGTATTATTAGATCAAACATTCAGCCAGTATACAGTCCTATAAAGGTTAACAATATCTACATCCATTTCAGAAAAGAAAATGGAGACAAAGAATGGCAATAATGTATTATACCAATCTTCAAAAGATGAGTGAACCAGCAAGCAGCAAATCCAGTGATAAACCAGCTGAGTCCAACATGAAAAAAGATATCAGTGGAAACCAGGGCAGAGTGAACTGAAATCCTTTAATAATTCCAAACAATTTTCAGGTACACAGAGTGAACTGAAGTCCTTTAATGATTCCAAGTAATTTCAGATATGCATTATGTTGTGTATTCAATCTTGCTACTCTTAATAATTGATTGCTAGCTACATTCTTGGAAGTGAAATGTGGGTGCATACAGTTTCTGTGTAATATGTTTTTGAACTATTTATCTAATACATGTGAATGTTTGAAATTTAAGAAATGTATCTCCTATTCTAGCACTGATTTTTTTTAGACATCACTGTTACTAAAAATGATGAAGGCTTCTTAGACACCTGTTTATATAAGAAACATGTTAAACATAAGCCTTCTCCTTCACACCCAGCCTGGCATTGGTACTTCCAAGTCCCAGCTTCCACAATGGCTCATGAAGTGATGCTCAACACTGTCCTTCTGCAAATAATAGACAAGCCAATCCTCCCTGTCAGTCCGTCAAGTGCCCATGCTGCTAGTTATACTTCAGTTGCACAGGTCAAAGTGAGGGCTTTAACCTTCTAAGGCACAGGATCAACTTTGTAGGAATTTGGGGCAGATGAATAGGGGGTTGTGAGGCCCCATGCTGGGCCAGTAATCAAGGATACTGAATCATCACCACTAACACTGGAGAGGGGAGTTCACTTGGAATACAAATGGGTATACTCAGTATTTCCAAACGGAGACCTCTCTACATCAAGTACAATTTCCCTTAAGAACACACAGGGAACACAGTCAGCCCAGGTTCTGTCTCCCTCCATGTCCCTAGTAAGATTCCTCATTGGCACTGCTTTAGGGTGAGGTCCTTAGCTGAGTGTCCAAGTCAAGTCCTCCAGCACCCTCCCTGTGGAACCAGTGCTTAATTTCTCTGCCCCAAGTAGCTGACACACACACTCTTTGAGATTTGATTTTCACCTGGGAAAGACTGGCACAGATTCACCTGCTGTGCCCCATTCTGGCTAGACTATAGGGTAGTTATCACTGCCACCAGAACCCCTGCCAGCTACTTTAAGGCTCTTACAAGTGTACCCAATTATACTAAGTCAAATTAATATTAATACAAATGGTAATGTTGACCAAACAGCAAAGAATTTAGGAGTGGTCAGAGTTATCATCAAATAAATACATCCAAATACTCTCAAAGCTTAAATATTTTCTAAAAAGGACCAGCCACAAGGAAAAGTGTAAACATATTTCATAATAAATAATAAAGAACATGGAAATATTAAATATCTATTTAGAGTAAACACCAGAATCTCAGTCACAGGGAATATTAAAAATAACACCAATGGAAAGTTTTACACAGTTATAGAAAAACAGTAGATAGCTAATCTTACTATCTATTCCTGATTAACTAAAATAATTATTGTTCCTACTTACTGAATAAAGCAAGACAAGATGGGTGTGTGGCCCTTGTTGTCAGATCCAAGACAGAATACAGAAGGCTCCTGAGGCTTCAGTCTTCCCTAATATTAAAACATTATTTCTGTACAGAATGACATCACATACATCTGGTTATTTGGCTCTGTTTCTCATACTCTCCCCCATCATTAGAAGCTATCAGGGTTTAGCACCTACTGTATGTGCTACAATACACACAGATAAAGCTTTGCTCAGATGTGGTGCAGCTATTGGAAGTCATAAAACCATAAAACCATTTCACTCTTCCTACAGGAACTGCCAACTATTCTCCAGCACAGACATTGCATCTCCATTCAGAACTCTGGAATAATATCTTTATGGCTTAACCCATAAAGTAATTTCATTTCAAGGCTATCTATTCCAAAGACAGGTGGATTAACCTTTTCTCTCCCAGTACATGCTGTTACAATGTATACATTTAAACAGTTACAATAATGCATGCACATGTTTTTCCTTCCAACAGGGCACACTGTTGATACATTTCAACACAAGCAAACCTCACAAATACATTATCAGCACACGCATCTGTACAAATCAGTTTAATATACAAATGACATATAATTATTTACAAAATGATAGCTAGCTGTGCTGGCATAGGTTACAAATCCACTGCCCTATTTCTCCTGGAATGGCTGGCAGTACCTCCTATTGTCACAGAGGTACAGAGCAAAAGCTGTGAAAAATTATACTGTGCTCAAGAATCTTTAATTGTAATGGTTGCTGCTAAGCTCCTCTCCTAAACATACCTGCACACACACACACACACACACACACACACACACACACACACACACACACACACACACACACACACACACACACACACGCATGCACACACGCACGCACACACACACACACACACACACACACACACACACACACACACACACACACACACACACACACGCGAGCACAAACATAAGATCAGAATGCTCTGGCAGATGTAATGTTAATAAAAGATCATTGCATCATATGGGAAGATGACAACAGCACACTCAATGAAAGAATGATATAAACAACTGTGTACTTTTGTTCCTTTAATAAGGATCAGTAACTAAAAGTGGATTTCCACCAATAAAATCCTTTACAATATTACATGCAATCATAGATGGTACAGCATTAAGCTGGGAATAAGAAAGCTTATCCTTAAACTCAGTTTGCGAAATCAGCTAGACACCAAGGTGTGCAAGGGTGAGCCAAGTCAGAGACATTGTGCCCATAAAGTATAAGTGGGCATGTGACAACTCACCCATTTTTAACTAAGAATTTAACTCTCAAAATTTACAACAATCAAAATTTACAAACTATTCTAGCAGATGGCTTAAATTAGTTCCAATTGAATATTTCCATCTGGATTCTGTATTTCCATTTCTTAATTTATTTTACAAACTCATTTTAAGCGAGTTAGGATTTACCTCAGCAGATATCAACTGCTGATGTTTTGTTTCCCAAGGGTGATGTATGCATTTTATTATAAGTGTTTAGGATGGCAGTGGATGATTACTTATCAAGTTTTCTATCTCATGGCTTCTACCTGCAAAAACTCTTTGTTACTGCTCTGTTTTTAAAGGCAGCATTAGTTAGAGTACTAGGATACAAACCAAGTTATGATTTGACCAATTTATCATTATTTCACCTTCATGTAGTTTGCACAAATGGCATTCAGTATTCTTTTTATCTTCTTCGCTAATAACCTTAGGGCATGTATTTTAAGCAACCACTGCAGAATTTCACATCAAACCAGTTTTTATTTTGGAAAAGTTGACTCATGCCTGCATCAACATCCAGCTTTCTAACATAAAGTGGTATCTTAAGGTAGAAATTGTGGCAGACTGTATTTCAAACTTCACAAACTTCAGCAGTTATGTGGTTTGTGTGTGTGTGTGTGTGTGTGTGTGTGTGTGTGTGTGTGTGTGTGTGTGTGTGTGTGTGTGTGTGTGTGTGTGGGTGTATGTGTGTGTGTGTGTGTGTGTGTGTGTGTGTGTGTGTGTGTGTGTGTGTGTGTGTGTGTGTGTGTGTGTGTGTGTGAAAATGTCTCCCTCTCTCTCCTTTCCCTTAGAACTGACACTCATGTCACTCCTTTTCAAAGTCAGTGCTATAATTTCCTCCACAAGGTAAAATTCAGGTGCTAAAACTGAAAGTTCAAATAATAAGAACAGGCAAAGGCTCCCTCTGGAGAAACGTACTACTTAGCCTTATTTACTGATGTATTATAACCCTCGATTATCTTTTCCAGACTGAAGGTTGAAAATGTAGGCAGTGGAAAGAGAGAGAAATGACCTACTATTATTTATCCAAGCACTTTGAGCCAAGAACCACATCACATATCCCATTATGACCAGTTTAGTAACACAACATATGAATATTACAGGACAGGTATTTGACCTTCTGATACATTTCATAAACACATTAAGTATTAAGCATTTTCACAAAAATGTTATCACACCTATAGAACATTACAATATGGGCAGTGTTGACCACTCAGTTCAAAGAAAGACAAGCAGCATTACACCCTGCACTCACGCTAATCCCCAAATTGTGAGACAGCATACCTCTGCTCACCTTACAACCAAAAGGGAACGTTGGAATAGAAGAGAAGTTCACTCTGTACCCCTCATCTCTGAATAGCAAGCCCTAGCAACCTTTCTACACCAGGCCGGGCAGGTGGGAATAACTAAAATCGCATGCCAAAAGACTGAACTAATCCTACACTCTCTCCTTTATCCTACCCAAAACCTCCCCTATTGATCTCACTTAGTGTAAGCCTATTCCTTAATTTAACCCTTGCCTCCCCGTCCTGTATCAACTCCTTACTTTTTAACCACCGTCTTGACCCATACCTTGACACTCCCTCTTTTCCTCTCAGTTACTGCCCTTACTCCCTCAAAGTTTCTTGTACAAATATGTCTGTGACCAAACTTCATTTGTCCAAGCACTTTGAGCCAAGAACCTCACCACATATGCCACTGCGACCAGTTTATTAACACAACACATGCATATTACAGCACGAGTATTTGAACTTTTGATTCATCTCATAAACACAATAAGTATTAAAATTTTTCTCACATATATTAACACACCTATAGAACATTACAACAATGCTGGTAGTGTTGACCAGTCACCTTCAAAGAAAGACAAGCTGCATTACACCATCCACTCACTCAAATCCCAAAATTGTGAGACAGTGTACCTTAGCTCACATTGCAACCAAAAAGGGGAAAGGGGAATACAATCTTCTCTGCCCACCAACTTGAGCAAAGACTGCCCCCCCTACCTTCCTAGCTGCCTTCCAATGCCCTGTACAGTCAAACAAATTAAACTGATCAAGCCCTATCTCACTCAAATGTATTCCATCACCTCTGTGTCAAACAGGATCCCTAATGTCAAAGTCCAGATGTTCAATCACTGACATACCAATGTCCTTCATTGCCCTTGATACACTATGAGTGACAAAATGTCCAGCCCTCTCATGCTACAAAACTAGTAGCCTGCTTCCACACTAGCCTGGGTATAATCCAGGGTTGCCAAGTGGTCATGTCAAAAATTCTGAACATGTAAGTGAAAACAAAATGCATGTAATTGTGGTACCCCTGTCCCCTCCTACACAGCCATTCCAGTGTCTCATTACTTGGCTATTTCTCCATTTCTTCCCAATTGCCATAAATGCTGTTCAAAACTCTCAGTGTGCATACTGTCTTCTGTTTACTTCTATAATGATTACAGGTATTTGCATTTAATTTAAAACTTTTGTTTCAAATTTTATAGCACAAACAATGATAGATATTTTCTAAACAAAGCAATACAGTCTCACAATGAAAACAGACTTAGCATTAAAACATCTCTGCCTTTGATATTTACATTCACTGAAACAGCATTGAAACCCAAGTTCAAAGAAAATGCATCTGGCCAGTGGCTAATTGCTTACCTTTGGGGTCCTTTCAAATCATAGGCCCCTTGCATACTTTTGTAGGACCACACAAAAGTTCTTTGATTCACCTTCCTTACTGTATTTAAATTATATGTAATAATTAAATTATATCCCTTGCATAATACAGCACCACTTGTTAGAGCTTGTTTTAAATTTATAGTTTGAACATTTTTCGAGTAAGCAATGAAACAAAACATATGAACCAATAATAACAAACCTGCCCAGTTCAGAACATTTCAACCATGAAAGACCACTCAGACTTCTGTCATTACAATCCACCAGTATCAGCCAATATGCACAATCTCTGTAGAAGTAAAAGTCATCTGAATAATTCCACATTAAAGAGATCTGTAATTAATAAAAGGGTTGCTGCTAGCAAGCAACTTTATATTTTAGTGTTTCATCTACAAATTTAGTGCTTGCTGGCCTTGAAGAATAAATTACCTCATCATCTTCTTTCGGCTGTTCTTGTTAGGGGTCGCCACAGCGGATCATCTGTTACCATTTCTTCCTGTCCTCCGCATCTTGTTGTGTCACACCAACCACCTGCATGTCCTCTCTCACCACATCCATAAACCTTATCTTAGGCCTTCCTCTTTTCCTTTTAACTGGTAGCTTAAATTACCTATGTTACATAAAAATGGAAAGCTGGTAATATTGCAGTAGGGAATGGATGGCAAACTGAAAACAGGCTCATAGCAACCACCTGCATGTCCTCTCTCACCACATCCATAAACCTTATCTTAGGCCTTCCTCTTTTCCTGTTACCTGGTAGCTTAAACTACCTATGTTACATTAAAAATGGTAAGCTGGTAATATTGCAGTAGGGAATGGATGGCAAACTGAAAACAGGTTCATAGTTACTAGGCATCTCATCCAAAGGAGGACATACTCAGGACTGCAGCACCCCACCCCCTTAAAATACAACACAGTATCAGCAATCACATCCACATGCTGTGGAATACTTCTTCTCAGTAAGAGTTCATGTCAGCCCAAAACATTAACACTGGATTCACATACAAGAGGCTTTAACAGTAAGCTGCAGTGCAACAATTCTAGGTGCCTGTAAATGCATGTAAGTGCAACTTCATTGACAAAATGTCCAGATTTTAAGAAGTAAGAGTAAATAAGAGGAAATGCATTGTTGACATAAATGTAACTAAAATGTCACTGCTGAATGATTTTTTTTTTTCATCTCATGTAATGTAATCTGGGTACCAGTAATGTTGTAAAGTAAAATTATTTATTATAACAATTATCTGATGGTTACTAATATTGACTTTAAAAAAGCTGTGTTGTCCTTCATAAAAACATTTTATTATAGCAGTTATGTGATTGTTATCCTTAATAGCAGGGATTATAGACGTTTGTGGCCTTTATACAATGACTAACACTGGCTCCAGTATTTTTGTCAGCTTTCCAAAATAATAATGCCACTGTTTTATATAAAATGACACAATTTCTCACCAATTATTGGTCTCCGATTTTTGCACTTAAAGCCAAGAGTAATGGTTAACACTTTTACATGCAGCATAAGCAAGAAAGACCATAGATGTTCCCTTATAAATAATTACTCAGGCTTACCATTTAATACATCACAAACACCGCTGGTTAAAATGATGAAAAGAGATTCAGCAGAGCTTTCTGTCCAGTATGGCTAAGGACATAATTTGCAGCTCCTTGCACCACTCATGGTCACTGTCTCTTGCAGAAAGCCAGTGTTGCCTGCTGTAATTCAAATGCACAAGTTGATGCCTAGGGGCATTGCAAGTTACATTTCTAATAAACAGTGTCACTGGGGTGAGCCAGCCTTTTCACCTGTGCAGTGCAAGGACAGTGTGGATCTTACAAAGCTCCATTTCCAACAACAAGCATGACCCCCGCCACTTGCACAATATATATAATATATATAAAGGCAGACAGGAGGTAGGGGGACTACAAGTAGCCTGCTGGGCAGTTTCTTAGACACTCAACATTAATTCTTCCCATGTACACAGAATGAGAGCCAGGACTCAGGCATGTCCGTTTGTTGTCCCCTGTGCAATTCAAATGTCTTTTAGAGGAATTCAAATTCCATGCGAGTGGAAGCAAATACGTAAACAGTCGGTTGCACCTGTTGTGTCTGTGTGACCTGATGCAAAGGGTGTTCTTAAAGAAGAACACCCTTATGAAAAAAATATATATTTTTTTAAATTAAAAGAAAATTCATCTTCCACTATTTGTGGATAATCAAAGGCAGTCTCCATTTTCTGGACATTGTCCATTAATTCTGGACAATCCAGAAGAATTATGGATGGTTGGCAACCCTAGGATCTCCAGCCACATTATAACCATCTGTGGGTACTGTTGTCTTAACCTACCTAGATCACCAAGTATCCAGGCTGACAGTTGCCTTTTGGGCACCCAACCTAACTCATTCCCCCCCTAAATGCACAATCAAAATATTTGAAACCTCCAAAACTGCTTTTATCTTTTCAAACTTAACAAACAATTGATGACACAGTAAACTTCTGAATCCACACCATGCAACCTTCCACTTTACTTCTGCAAGCCCCAACAGACTTTCTCCAGTCCTGATGACCGATCTCTTCTTTGCCCAGAATGCAAAAGAGTGCCCTAGGATAACTACAGTGCCATATGAAAAATAAAACACATTACAATGCCATTTGAAACAAAGCAAATTGACATGGAAAAGTCACCTCATCTTATACAGTATAGTCTACAAATCCTAGATGCCCAATGCCCCACTCTCTTAATGACTTCAATTGACTTCTCTTCTTCCATCAGATCAGACACTGTACCAATCCTAAAAGAATGCACGGAGAATCTGCTGTCTCTTATTCTTTGGAAACTGAATGCTTTACACAATGTAGTTGTGAAACGTGGTGCTGCCAAGACTGTACCCTGCCCCATTCAAAAAAATAATAAGTCATTCCTAGCCTCACAAATACTCATTAACCTTTTCATCCAATCTACCAGACATAATGACCTTTCACATTCGTCAATCAACACCACTGGTCTGCTGTGCTCTACCTGATCTGTCTTCGATCTCCTGAGCCAAATTAATACCATAGAATCCAGCATACAAACATCCTTCCATCTCAATAAACCGAACATTTCACTCACTCTAAAAGCCTCCATTTACATGATCACCACCAATGCTGCATAAATGGTAAATTCGGACAAATCTCCTAACACCACCTGCAAGCTCTTTAACAAAACACTAAGCAGCCACCTAGTCTATGGAAAACATCCATCTTCATTCTTTTCTCTCAGTCTGTCCCATCCTTTGAACATTCTTACCACCAACCAGTGTTTTGAGACAAAATACAAACCATGTAATCTCACTGATACACTCATAGCTGCCAAATGCACTTTGATTGTTCGCACTGTTTCCCCCAAGGACCATCTATACACTACATAATGCACAACTAATTCCACTGACCATCTTCTATGCTACAAAGTCAATTGACTGACAAACCTTGAAAAAGCAGCTAATTCAGAATTGTATGTCTTCCATGGAGATTTGACCCAAGATTCTTGTATTAGCCAACCCACAGTGGATTTCTAATGTTCTACACTTCATTCTAAATGGCTACAGGCCTCTTTCTTGCTGTTGGCATCAGAGCACAAAACCTGGAAAACTGAAACTGAGAAATGTTAACAGCATAGGGTTAGTACATACACTTTATGCATCACCGCTTAGCTAGGACTATTCCCGACACCATAAAGTCTGCTCTTCAAATTTTCCCTTAGAACTAGTCATTTTTTTAGTTTTAGCACTCAAATCTGTTTCTTTGAGCTCAGCACTTGTTCAGAACTCATTGTAAGCACTAAATAAGCTACAGATTACTACAGCACTAAACTTTCCTCACTTGTCTACAGGAAAACAGTTTTTACTACTTAATAAATAAGCACCTATCCAAGTATGTCTAAGGGTCAGCTCCCGGTGTTTTCGCCTGTCTACCTGATGAATCTGGGAATCTTGGGGCAATGCAGCAATTGCCTCATGTACACAGACAACCCTCTCCTCCAACCACCCAACACTACAACCTGAGAGAGATAAACTTATATAGCCAAACTGGAAGCAAAGCTCTCTTCACCCAAGACTAGACTAGATAGTGAAGAGGAGAAGGTAAACACTTGCACCACATCACACTCATCACATAGTCTCTCAAAACCTACACCACCAAACACACACATAGAAACACAAAACATACACCTACATTCACGGAGGCTCTCAATAAAAATCTGCTCAAACAACAGAGACCTCCAAAGCAGAAATGCAAGCAACCTCCACTCCCCAACACAACCCAAATGACACATAGCCCACAAACTCAGTGTGTCACTCAACCACAGCCCTTAAGGCATAACAACGTACCCAACACTCTAGTCATAGGTGACACTATAGTCAGGCACACTGATGCTCCACTTACCAGGCTAAACAAGGAAAATGTTACTGCCAGCTGCCTGTCAGGTGCCAGGATCCACCACATAATGCACACACTCAGTTCACTCCATAACAAGTACAAATATGACTCTGTCATTGTCCATGTTGGTGTGAATGACCTGAGACATACCTCCCTGGACTACATGAAAATAGACATGGAGGAGCTCTCCAATCTTGTAGCCCAGGCAGGTATGACCCTAGCCCTGAGTAGCATCTTGCCATCACCCAGAATGATACCACAGTACAAGGACAAAATGATTGACTTCAACAATTGGCTAATCTTCTGGTGTCATTCTAAGAGAACCCAGTATCTGCCTGGGATGACATGATTGACAGACCACGATGCTTTGACAGAGATGGCCTGCACCTGACACCCTTGGGATTCTGGATACTGACTAAGGCTCTTGCCACCCCATAGTGCCTTTTTTAGACAAGGTTCAAATGACAAATTCACCACCGTAACAGGTACAAGCAAGCAAAATTTGAGGGTAATGCTACTCAATGCTAGACGTTTAAACCTCAAAATGCACTCACTCGAGGCACTCCTTAACATGGAGATCATTAACATCTGTGCAGTGACAGAGACCTGGTTCAAGGCTCCAGAGAGTACCCCTGCATTACCAGGCTATAATTCATACCAAAGCTTCCGGCCACCTAACCTGGACCAAAACACTAAAGGCGGAGGTGTATCCATATTCATTAAGGATATCTACACCTCCAGGCTAGTTGCTCATCATAATGCATCCGAGATTATCCAAGTGCAACTAACTCTGGGCAAGACCGCAATGCAAATTGTAGCTTGCTACAGATGTCCCACAATGCCCAAGGATTCCCACTCCTCATTTCTTGATACACTGGAAAATATTAGGGTACAACCCAACACACTAATAATGGGCGATTTCAACTATCCCACCATTAACTGGGGAAAACTACTCATGTACCAACTCTTTTGGTCAACGTTTTCTGGAATTCATAAATTCCAATGGCTTGGATTAACTTATCCACATTCCCCACAAGGGGCAGCAATATCCTAGACCTGGTCATTACCATCATGGGCGACTGGTGTTCCACACCAGAGGTCAATTCCTCGTTGGTCAGATCTGACCACAAGCTAATCACCCTAGACATCCACATCCCATCCCCAACCCCCATTAGGGAAACCACCGTAAAAGATTTCTCCAAAGCCAACTTCACGCTTCTCAAGACAGAAGTGACAAACTTCATGACACCCATGCAGACGGATAATAGAGGTATGACTGTTAAATCCTACACAAATGCACTTTATAAGCACTTACACCACTGCATGGATTGTGTTATCCCTAACAGAACCAAGATTCTATCCTCCAAAAAAAGGAAGCCAATCTGGTGGTCCCCTGCCATAAACAAACTCTACAACAGAAGAAAGAAACTGTTGCAAAAAAGAGTAAAATCCCATGAATGGAGGAACCCCGTGGTCAGCCTCAGTAAGAAGCTGAGATCCCTCATAAAATCCTCCAAAGCTAGTTATGAAAACAAAATCACTACTGATTCTAAAGACAGCCACAAAGCATTCTATAGCTATGTCAAGAATCTCAATGGCAACACTCAGATCTGCTCTGAGTTACAGCACAATGGCACTAAGTATACAGAACCAAATGATATTGCTAACATCCTTGCAGATAGGTTCAGTGCTAACTTCACCCCCTCTCACTCCCTAAAAGGCCCATCTCCATACCAGAAGCATGCAAAGTTCCTGTAATCACTGTTGCACAGGTAAAAACCAAACTTTCCAAAGCCAAGAACACAGCATCCATGGGACCTGACAACATTCCAGGCTGCTTTCTACATGAACTGGTACCCCACCTAAGTACCATGTTCAATCATAGCCTCATCTCAGGCTTTGTGCCCACTGAATGGCGCACAGTGATGGTTATCCCACTCCACAAAGGGGGAGCCATCAAGGACCCGGGGAACTACCGCCCTATTGGCCTGACGAGCCTGGTCTGCAAGGCCATGGAATGTATCATCATGGAACTTATAAACAAAGACATTGGTAATCTCCAAACTCTGGACCCCACCCAGTTTGGGTTTGTAAAAGGCAGATCATGTATCCTGATCCTGATAGACTTCTTTGAAGCAGTCACCAAAGCTGTAGATGAGGGTAAGGTGGTTCACACAGCCTATCTAGATCTTGCCAAGGCTTTCGACACCATCCCCCACTCTGGAATTATAGATAAACTCACTAAGCTAAGTATAAATCCCTATGTCCCTAAGTATAAATCCCTATGTCCCTAAGTATAAATCCCTATGTCACTAGATGGGTTGCCAACTGGTTCAATGACAGAACCCACACTGTGAAAGTAGCAGACTCCAAATCTGACTTCAGACCAGTGACAAGTGATGTACAATAGGGTTCAGTCCTGGGTTCTTTCCTGTTTGGTATCTACTTCTCTGAAGTACAGGCTAACATAGAAGGTCTTTGTCTAATGAAGTTCACAGATGACTGCAAACTAGGAGCCATAATCAAAACTCCTAATGATGTGGACATCCTACAAAAGGGCCTCACTGAGACAGATGCCTAGTGTCAAAGCCATGGCCTCAAGCTCAATGCCAAAAGGTGCATTGTCATCCCCTTCGGCAAAAACTCTGTACCCATGAACTACTACATAGGCAGAAGTCTACTTAACATTGACAGTATGATAAGAGACTTTGGGACACAGGTGGACAGTAGTCTCTCCTTTGATAATCACATACCCACAGTAGTCAGGAAAACCTTCTATGTGCCACACCTCATCACAAAAGGTTTCTCATCCAGGAAAAAAGAGGTCATTGTTCCCCTCTACTCATCACTCATTAGACCCATTATAGTATGTACCTCACAAGACATCTACAACAACTGGAAAGGCCACAGAAATACCTCACAAAGAGGATTACTGGCCTCAAACAGATGCCCTACGTAAACCTTCCCAAAAAATCCAGCTTTATTCCATTGTATATCGTCTACTCAGAGGCAATCTCTGCCTAACATACAAAGCTATGTCAAACCCAGAGCTATCGGACATGCTTCACTTAAAGAAATCCCAATCCCTCCGAGCTACATGCTCTAGGGACCTAAACCTTGTCACCACAATAAACAGAACATGCTGGAGGGATAGATTCCTGTCCCAGAGACTTCCCATACTCTGGAAAAAACTACCTATCTATATCAAACAAAGCTCCTCATTAGCACTCTTCAAGAAAAATCTTGATAACTGGATGGGAAATAGGAAATTCACCCTGGGGATCACTTCTGTGGCTCTGCTCGACAGGGGAACAGGAACATAATTTTCTTGGGTAGCGAAAGCCAGGGTACCTTTTTTGCTAGACTTATATAGGCCCTAGGGCTAATAGCCTAGTACCTACCTATGAACCTGCCTATGAATTTATAATGCCAACAAGGCTGTCAACCAGTCCTTTGACCCTGGCATGTCTGCGTTTCCTACCCTCTGCACTCCATCAGCAGCAATCAGTTGAAACACATCAACATAACCACCTCTACATATATTTTCTTTTACAGTTGTAATGATATGCAAGGTTATGAAAATCCCAGAACAACTTGCCAAAAAGGACTGTTTGGCAAGCCATTCCCCTGACTGCAGTCATCTCTCTGCACAAAGGTTAGTCATCTACAGACCTTGGAAACTACAGACCCATAAGTCTCACTAATCTCATATGCAAAGCCATAGAAAAAGTATTATGGAAATGATCAATAATTACATAGGAAACCTCCACACACTGGAACCAACCCAGTTTGGTTTCATTGAGGGCAGGTTATGCCTACTCATCCTGGTGGACTTCTTTGAGAAGGTCATCGCAGCAATAGATGAGGGCAGAATGGTTCACACTGCCTACCTTGTCCTGGCCAAGGCATTTGACACAATCCCCTACTTGGCCATTGTTGACAAGCTTACAAAATTAGGGACAAACCCTTATGTAACCCAGTGAATAGCCAGCTGACTCGTAGACAGGACCCAGGAAGTTAGAACTGAAGAGCCCATCTCTATAAAGTGGCCAGTCACTGGTGGATTCCCTCATGGATTGGTTCTGGGACCACTCCTTTTTGGCATTTATGTATCTAAAGTCAAGGCCAAAGTCAATGGCCCCTGGCTAACTAAGTTTGCAGATGATTGCAAATTCTGAGCTGCCATTGAATCCCCCACAGACACAAATGTTCTCCAGGAGGAGATGACACAGACAAATAACTGGTTCCAGAGCCATGGACTAAAACTAAATTCCAGGAAATGTATAATAGTATTGTTTGGAAAGTAATCCACCCCAGGTAACTATCATATTGAAAACACACCTCTAAGAGTTGACCCAGTAGTAAGAGACTTGGGGACACACATAGAGAGTAATCTAGCCTTTGACCACCATGTGTCTACAATATTGAGGAAATCATTATATGTTGCACAACATATAAACAAAGGTATGGCATCCAGCTCCAAGGAAGTCATTGTTTCACTGTAGTCAGCATTCATCATATCTATGATTGAGTACAATGCCCCCTTTGGAATGTACCTAACCAGACATATCCAACTATTGAAACATCCACAGAGGTTTCTATTTAAAAACATATAGGCCGTAAGTAACATGTCCTATGCAGACCACCTCAAGGGTCTATCCCTGTATTCTTTCTCCTACAGGCTGTTGAAGGGAGATCTATGCCTGGCATACAAGGCATTGTCAGACCCCACTGTGATGGAGCTCCTGCATATCTGCAAAACAAACATCACCAGAACTACCCATTCTAAAGACTACCATCTGAAACATAAAATGCAACCATTAGTGAAGAACGTTCTGAGCAGAAACTCCTGCACTCACCAAACCCCACCACCCCAGACTTTGCATCACCATCACTGACATCAACTAATCCAAATACGGCAACATAG
Organism: Protopterus annectens; assembly: GCF_019279795.1. NCBI lineage: Eukaryota > Metazoa > Chordata > Ceratodontiformes > Protopteridae > Protopterus > Protopterus annectens. Next base: position 179,180,169 of record NC_056729.1, on the reverse strand, counting down.
TCCCCTGCCCCCTTCTTCCACATGCCTCCTCACCATCTCATGACACTTGATGCAAACATCAACACTGTATATAGATAGATAGATTTTGTTTTATATACCAACTGACATCCTCAGCACCTGCAAAATCCTCCCATTCATGGCACCTGCCACAACATATGTCTTTCTCATTTCCTACCAAGCTGCCCAGGGAAGGCATGCAAACCAGCACCAAAGAGAGTCAACAGAGAAGCCCAAGGAATGCACCAGCAGTCCACCTCATGACCTACAAAGAGATATACCAAAAGAAGAGGCAGTGACTGAACCAGTACTTGCCTCCAGTAGCCCACCCCACTCCCCTCTATTCTATCAGCAACGACCCTGCACCTTTCTTTCCTTCTTGCTGTAAAACAAAATGCTTAATCAGCAGTAGGTCACCTTTAACTAATAATGAATAAATACAACCTAACTATCTACTTTCTCCAGCATCCTCATCACCCTGTCAACCAGATACAGTACAGAGCCAGTCATGAAACAACCACCAATTGCTATGTTTCTTACCAACTGTAACAGAATACAGATGTGATGCTCCACAGCCTTTCAAAGTTTGCCAGTTGGGAGAGCCCATATCACGAAGTATTGTCAACAGCAAACTGTACATAATTCACATTTCTTTTCTTCTTCATATCTATCTATGTATATATATATATATATATATATGTGTGTGTGTGTGTGTGTGTGTGTGTATGTGTGTGTAGTGGCTCATTTGTTGTTCTTTGTGCTCCGCCCCCCCCCACAGATCATGTCAGCTGCACCTATATGCATGTACAGTGGACTCCCAACACTACATAATTGTCAGAGCAGCCTGCATGCTTAACCTGCCCACACTTCCCACAGGTTCCACAGCTACAAGACCCTTAAAACATTTCCAACAAAGGCCGTGCCTCCCTTGGCTGATCATCAAGCTGTAGGAGGTCAAAGACCCAACATATATGGACAGATCCCAAATATTGTTGTTAACCTAGCAAGTTGTTAAAAATGGAGGATCTGTGGAGGATCTGCATCAATGCACACCCCTTGAAGGACACATGGTCTGAACTCAAATGCATGGCACCATTCAAGGATTCAGTCCTCCATGACCTGCCTGAACCCGTAATACCAATGAGGAGCAGACCATACTTATTGAGCTATAATCATCACAACTGAGAGACATAACCCAGACAACCACTGTCTGTAGCTCTCAACCCCACTGTCTGCTAAACATAAAAAACTTCTTTTACTAGAAATACCCACTTTTTGATCTAGCTACTGGGTTTCCTGACCCCCCCCAGTTTGCTATGGAATACCCCCCTTCACGGTAACTCATGAATGAAAAAAAAAATGTACATCAACTCTTATCCCCTAACGACCTATCACACTTTTACCTTCTTCTACAACCTGTTGCCAGGCCTACCATGTGTTGATTACTTGTGCATGGGGGAATATTGAATAATTGAAATCCCATGCCAAAAGACTGATGTAATCCTAGACTCTCTGTTTTAACCTACCCAGCCCATCTCCTATAGATCATACTTCCTCCCAGCCAGTTCCTTAATTTCACCCTTGCCTCCTCATCCTGCACTAGCTTTTTACATTTTATCCTCTATCTTGATCCACACCTAGATACCTCTCCCCTTTCCTCTCAATTACCACCCTTACTCCCTGAATGTCCCTTGGACAAATATGTCTGTAACCAGTCTTCATATATCAGAGTACTTTGCATCCATTACCTAAACAGCTTAAATCAACACCACAGAGATGTACTAAGTTCACAATCAGACCTTGGCATTTGGCTTCCAACATATCATTCATATTAATGTGCAAACAGATAAAAAGAACTTGAGTTTTTTTGTGACACCTGTTATGTTCCATCCCAGGTTCAGGAATCATTTCATCACATAATGCAAATGTAAATTATTTACAGCTGCTAGGTATAAAACATAAAAGGTAATTTTACACTGCTATGAACTTGAAAGCGATGTAAAAGGATACATACTGTTACAGAAATCTTTAATATGATGAATGTGTCTCTGTAGAATAAAGGTCTGCAGTGTAGTAAAAGAAAGTAAATCAAGTTTCGGCTTGGATGCTAGTATTACAATGTTATAGAAGCCAACTTAAGTCTGAATTGCCATGCACAGTGTCAATGTATTTACAAACTTAAGAGGAAAATGTCTTCTTTTTCCATTTTTTTCAGCTCTATCTGGCTCTCTCTTACAACTCCACACAGCCTTGGGCTTTTCTCCCAGGGATCTGTAATCAACCATCTCTGGATCCTCTGTGATTTCTTGCCAGAAAGCCCAAATTTGATCCTTCAGTGAGTCAACCTACAAATTGCTCTTGTCCTGTCTTAGTTGACCTCAAAAGACCTCATTATTTAACCCTGGGGAGTGAGGGATCCAATGAAGACACTGTCCCCCAGATTCTGCAATCCTTGCACAGCATGCAGGATTAGTGCAGGAGCTCCAGCAGGCAATATTTCTGCCGTGTGATCCAGGAATATCCTGTAGTGGCATGCACCAGTGCTCCTGCACTAGTCATGCACAGACTCAGCCCCTGTATTACCCCATTTGCAGGAGAAATCCATGCAAATGAGGTGAATTTGCAATCCAGGAAGCTGGAAATCAGCCATTCAGGACTAGTGCAATCTGCAGAAATGTACTCCGCCAGTAACAAGAGTGCATTTCTGCAAATTCCAAAATGGAGCCATGACAGCTCTAAATAAAGGGTGGATATCATTCATTTAGGAAGCATGCTAATGGCCAAGTATAAGTTCATCGGCATGGAAAACAGGTGAAAAAAATTTAAAAAATCAACGTTCATTTTTTTTAGCCGATCTCGGCTGTTTAAGCATAGGGCAGCGGCTTGCAAATGGGATCGGGCTATAAATAAAATCCTAAAATAAGCATTCTAACCAAAACACTATTCTGCCATTATAGCCAATGGCAGGCATATGACAACATGGCCAGTGAGTAGTGGTAGCTAAGGGAGGAGGCTCAGTGTGAGACATGTAACTATGCATTAGCAGGCAATCCTATGCAAATGAGGGGAATGATAGTGAATCCCAGATTTCCCGAGCATGCTAGTCATGTCCCAATAGTGTAAGAGTAGGAATAGCTTGGTGCAAGCCTAGGAGTTAGCTGACATCATGGGGGGGGGGGTTGTCAGGCATACTGTAAGCGGATTGGAACCCTTTGGCTCAGGTTTTCTCCTAGCTTAGCACAACTAGGCAAGGGGTGTGTCTGAGGCTGCCTAGCACTCTTTACATTGCCTAAGCAGGTGTGCACGCCATGCACCAGGTTATAAAGAAAAAAAAAAGTAAACCAGGAAATAGCAGCTCTGTGCACATTTGAGCACTCTGTTAGTGCAGAGCGCACCTGGGCTTAAACAGGAAGGCAATGGGAAGGGAAAACAGCAGTAGGAAGTTAATCAAGGAAAACTAGCATAGCTGGCAGGTGAAATGTATCAGAATCAGCCAATTACACAGGCAGCAGACCGGCCCAGCCCAGAACACTACTATAAACTATGCAAATACCTGCCCCTCTGGGTTTTCCCATACTCTATGCCACCAGTGTATACAAGCAGGGAACTTTTAACAAACAAACCTAGAAAATGATAGGGGCTGCAGGAGGCATCATACAACATGTGCAAGAGGCTGATGGTGGTGAGGATGTGAATGCTGTTGACCAACCCACAGTGAGGAGATGGAGAAGAGTGTACAGACCCAGGGTAACCTACCAGGGGCTACATGAGCTGGAGATAGTGGAGCGCTATAGGGTGGGCAGAGACCTCCTACAGCAAATTGTTGAGCTGTGACAACCACGCCTGACACACCAAACTGACAGAGGGGAACTCATCCCAGTGGATACCAAGGTCTGTGTAAGCCTAGGAATACTAGCCACAGGTACCTCCTGAAGCTCAACTGGGGATATCATGGGGATCTCAAAGGCATCAGCATGCAGAGTATTCCACCAGTTCCTGGATGTCATGTCAGCACATGCTGGTGAGCACGTATATTTTCTCAACACTGTGAGGTGCTGGCCAGCAATATGTGTCTCTTCCACCAAATACCAGAATAACTTGAGGTAGTGGGTGCTATAGACTGCACGCACATATGCATCAAAGCACCATCCGGTGATCAGGGTACAGTCTACATCAACCACAAGGGCCTCCTCTCCATCAACTGCCAGGTCATGTGAGATGCCCAGGGCATTATAATGAATGTGTGTGCTGGCTGCCCTGGAAGCTATCATGATTCCCACATCGGGCATCTGACACAGCTGTACCAGAGATTTGCCAAGGGAACATCCCTTGAGGACACTTAGTGGGGGATGCTGCTTACACACTGGAGCCGTGGCTGATGACACACATAAGAAATGCACACACACCGAACAAGAACGCCATAATGAGGCACATGCACAGACCAGACATAATAGACCATGTGTTTAGGATACTCAAGTCATGGTTCCGGTGCCTGGACACATCCAGTGGAGCCCTGCAGTACTCACCAGCTACATGTACTCATATTGTTATGGTATGTGCCATGCTACACAATATGATCCTGTGGAAACAGCTGCAGCAGGAACAGCATGGGGCAGGGCCATACAGCCCCCCACCAATGCACGGGCACAGAGTGACTTGGAGGAGGAACAACCTGAGCCTGCCCCAGTAGGCAGATGGAGGCATACCTAGCATGCCCTGGCCTTGGCAAAGAGGCAATGCATAGCACATACACTGACACAGTAGGGACCCAGGGAATGTCACCTCTCTCTGACTCGCACATACAGTAAAAGGGATGCTAAACATGACAGTACCTGTGCTCAACCATATATAGGGAGTGTACTATGTGCATCTGACATAGGCAGCCCTCCAGCACCATCCTCAGTACTGGCACACCCACAAGGTAAGTCAATCAACATACCAATTGCCAAATGGAGTAGAATGTGTCATTACCTGTATCTATGATACGGATGTGAGCATGGAAGGGAATCAGGTGTCTGAATGGTATGGCAGCAGATAGTAGACACTCATAGTGGCACCATGACATCTGTAACAAATACTGGAGTCACCATAGTAGCCAGTACTACACAGGGTGACAAAACCCACTGCAGGAAATGTGCTGGGTGACATGTGTGTCCATATGACTCACACATGACAGTCAGGGAGGTTCACATACCCAACAACAGTCTCAGCCAGCAGGACAGGTATAAACAAACACAAACGGAGGTTGTGCTATGGCCTCTGAATAATGCCTATGTGTAACCTCCCCACCAGGCCTACGCAGACAGACTACAGCAGGTCATGCAGTGGGATGTTAGTTCTGAAGGGTAGGAAGTCAGACACTAATATGCAGATCAACCAAAGCTAAGACCTGTAGTACACTGATATGCCTCTAGTCAGCATGATAGGCTAGAATACAGAATGAAATGGAGTACCTGACATACCAGTACAGTCATAGCAAATGTGTACAAGTGCTAGGTGTGCCCCCATCCTATGCAGACATGTAGAAACAGTAAGGTGTGCCCCCCCAGTTATGTGTAGACATGTAGAAACAGTCATGTGTGCCCCCCCAATCCTGTGTAGAACAGTAGTAACAGTCAAGTGTGCCCCCCAATCCTGTGTAGAAATGTAGTAATTGTCAGATGTGCCCCCCCAATCCTGTGTAGAAATGTAAAAACAGTCAGGTGCCCCCCCAAAACCCCATGTAGAAATGTAGTAACAGTCAGGTATGTCCCCACCCCCATGTAGACATGTAGAAACAGTCAGGTGTGCCCCTATCCCCAATCCAGCATAGAAATGTAGTAACAATCAAGTGTGCCACCCCAGTCTTGCATAGACATGTAGAAACAGTCAGGTGCCCCCCTCCACAATCCTCTGCAGACATGTAGTAGCAATCAGGTGTGCCCCCCCATGTAGACATGTGGAAACAGTTAGGTGTGCCCCTTCCCCCAATCCAGTGCAGAAATCTTGTAGCAATCAGGTGTGCCCCGAATCCTGTGTAGAAATGTAGTAACATGTATGAGTAGGTATAATACGAGTGGAGCACAGATTCTCAGAGGTGGCCAAGGTAGCAGGATAGGTTGTAGCATTTGCACAATATGTAGGTCTACGTGTGTTAGGATGCTGTGTGTTTCACATTGTGTGAGAGTGGTCAGTATGTATGCATGTTGAGGTAAGACCTGGTGGCCATTGCCCACTACTGCTGATGACAGGGACAAGCCCTCACAACTACAGTGCCAAAGACAATCCCCACCAGTATAACACATGCTAGCAGTAAGCCATTGTAAATGTATGGTGGTAATATGTGTCACCATCTGAAAGACTGACATGGCATTGCTGTTGGGCTAGATACACAAGCAGTACACAGGGGAAAGTACCCCAGACATACAGCATATATTGTGTCACTGTGAAATTGAGACACCCTTGGAATTGTACATACAGGTATGAATCACAGTAACTGATCCGGTAGTAGGGGATACTGGTGATGTGTGCACGAACACTTGCAGATTACAAAGGAGGTAGAACTGATGTATAGGGAAACAGCTGATGTACATGCCTATGACAGCATAACTGGAATGCCCCATGCATATCTGTGTGTCAGATGCAAGTAGGGTACATAGCACACATGCACCCAGCTCACTCAAACACCACCCACAGGTACCTCTCTGGTCATATCCCTGCTGTGGGAATGGGTACAGTAAGACCCCATCTGTATAAGGCAATAGTGGAAGAATGCAGCATGCAGTGCAGGTGTCCCATGCAGGTGTGTCCCTTGCTGTAAGGTAGCACCCTGCCAGCATCCACACCACCTGATCAAGACTGATAGAAGGTATTGGTATGAACACCTATCATACATATCCTGTCAACCCAGGGGAATATACTGTATGGTGTCTGAGACTGTAGGACTGACAGAATGCAACGGCCTGCCACATCTGGCCTGCAGCAACACCTAATGCACCACAGGCTTCTGCCAAAGGCCTGTGTCTCACACGTACTGCAAATTTATGTTATGTCATGGACACCCAAATAGCAACATAACACACTCCACATAAGACATATGCAAGTCCATGTAGACAAACCACAGTAATATGTCCACCATGTCCCACTGCATGAACTGTGGACCAACACTAACACACCTGTGATGGAGTGATACCCTTAGGGAAAGTATCAGAGAATGTATGCATAATGTATGGAAGAGGTTAGAATAATAGAGGGGGTGTGGGAGCATGGGCAGCAAGGAATGTGCAGGGTCCGACACCAAACTGTGTGCACACACTATTCCTGGCTGCAAACACATAAATGGGTGGCTACACACCTGCCCGTGAACCACAATAGGGTTAATGTCCTGAACCATGGCCCCTACCTCTGGGTAACCTGTGCGAATCTGTACAGCTGTGAGGCATTGCCACAGCAAGTTAAGCCCATACTGTTATTTCGATGGTCATACAAGTATGGGATCCTCTGCCAGCACTGTACCAAGGTGCTGAAACATTTACACAGACCCAGCAGCAAGTGTCTGCAGCTCCCCCTCCAGAATGGCATAACTTACCATGAATACATAGGTGTCTGCCCACAATACCTGACACAGCTGCAGTCACCCTGTACCGAAGACATCACTGTGAGCAAGAATGTCCTACTGACAGTACATGAGGATAGAAAACATCACTGTGTATAACAGCACACATCTGAATATCTCTGCTAACAGTAGTACCATGTAGCTGAAGCAGCATAGGCACATTCACCTACAGTACACACTATCCCCTGCACAGTTTGTCCCCATATTGCCAAATGATCGATGGATACCCTGCAGAAACAGTATGCTACCTGGAGGTGTACAACACAAAGGTCTGCACTGCAGTACAAACTACCTGGAATCGATCCACACATTCAGTACAGAAGGGCACACTGGGCATGCTCACAAACAGAGAAATGAAGGCAATGTCAGGCAACAACATACTGAAAAGTCATACTAGGCATGTTCACATACTTAAACAAATGAAACCTATGTCTGCAAACAACAGTGAAACAGACATATCTGGCAGTTGCAGATGTTAGTGCAGACACTCCTCAGTATGCGCCACTCATGCTTTGGACACACAGTGGATAGGAATGCAGGCATATATCCAAGGACAACACACTATAATAAGCCAAAAGTAGACATACATAGATGTGTGGAAGAGAGTGACTGTGACAAGGGGCCATCCATTATGAGGCCTGTCCCACCCAGCACACATCCAAATGGTTGCAACCATATGAGGTTCAGATGTCACTCACTGTAGACATTAGCCACTGGTATCTGTCAGCATTATGGACAATGTGGTGCAAGTGTTAGCTGCACAACATGACTGTGCAAGGAAGTAGTCATCTAGCAGCTGTATGCACGTAACTGTGGAATATAACCCTGTGTGTGCCCGCATGTTATGTGTCAACCTCTAGAAGAATGGGTTATGGCCCATGCACACACACTGCCCTCCCCATAGCCCTACTATGACAAGCCTGCTGAGGTCATCCACTTTAAAATACACCCTTGGGAAAAGTGTCACCAGTAATCCCTGTGGCATGTCCTATAACTGTGTACTGCTGTAGTGTGATAAACTAGTTAGGAATGAGTTCTAATCCCAGACATGGCAACTGTGTGTGTGTGTGTGTGTGTGTGTGTGTGTGTGTGTGTGTGTGTGTGTGTGTGTGTGTGTGTGTGTGTGTGTGTGTCTGTCTGTCTGTGTAGAGAGTAATGTTTTTTTTAGGCTAGTCACACTCATTACAATTCAAATGCCCTACTTTGGCAAGGCTGCTGATGTCATACACTGTGAAATACACCTTTTGGAAAGTTGTAGCCCAATGATCTCAGTGGCGTGTCATATAACTGCATCCTGCTGTAGTATGATAAACTAGTTAAGTACAAGTTCTAATCCCAGACATGGTGACTGTGTGTGTGTCTCTGTCTGTGTAGAGCACAATATTTTTTAGGCTAGTCACACTCACTACAATTCAAATGCCCTACTTTGGCAAGGCTGCTGATGTCATACACTGTGAAATACACCTTTTGGAAAGTTGTAACCCAGTCATCTCTGTGGTGCATCTTATAACTGTGCACTGCTGTAGTGTGATAAATTAGTGTGGTAGGAGTTCTAATCCCAGACATGGCAACTGTGTGTTTTTCTGTCTGTATAGGGAGCAATGCATTTTATGCCAGTTACACACACTACAATTCAAATGCCCTACTTTGGCAATCCTGCTGATGTCATTCACTGTGAAATACACCTTTGGGGAAAAAATACTCCATGAATCCCTGTGGTGTGTCCTACAACAGCTTCATGTTGTAGTGTGATATAGGACTCTGGTAGGCATTCTATTCCCGCACATGGCAGTTGTGGATGTTTGTGTGTGTGTGTGTGTGTGTGTGTGTGTGTGTGTGTGTGTGTGTGTGTGTGTGTGTGTGTGTGTGTGTGTGTGTGCGTGTGTGTAGGGAGCAATGCATTTTAGGCTAGTCACACTCATTACAATTCAGATACCCTACTTTGGAAATCCTACTGATGTCATTCACTGTGAAATACACCTTTGGGGTAGGAGCACTCTTGTAATCCCTCTGGCGTGTCCTACAAGAGCTTTATGCTGTAGTGTGATATAGGACTCTGTTAGGGGTTCTATTCCCATGCATGGCAGCTGTGGATGTCTATGTCTGTGTAGGGAACAAGACATTTTAGGCTAGTCATACTCACTACAATTCAAATGCCCTACTTTGGCACTCCTGCTGATGTCATTCACTGTGAAATACACCTTTCAGGAAGGAGTACTCCAGTAATTTCTGTGACGTGTCCTATAATTGCATAGTGTAGTAAACTAGTGAGGTAGGAGTTTTAATCCAAGACATGACAGGTGTGTTTCAGTGTTTGTCATTTGCATTCTGTGTAGAGGTGGCTGTGAGTGCACAACAAATGGACTCAATGTGGACCGGGTTTTGCATATTTCTTATATGTTGGCCCTAGTATACATCACGATGTCCACTGCACAGGGATAACAGATATGAAATAGCCGAGAGGCTGGAGTGCAAATCCATACCCCTACATGTGACATCAAGGCCAGGCAAACAAAGTTAGCAACCCTTGTATTATCCAGAGAACCCATATGTCTCACACACACACACACACACACACACACACACACACACACACACACACACACACACACACACACACACACACACTAGCCTAGGCAACAGCTGCTATATTGGTCGTACCCTGCATATTGCCCACTGATAGTAACCATGGTGTGATTGCAGTAGGCTACAGAGGTCATGGCACCCTGTCCATCAGTCCAATAGGCACTTACATGCCGACAGTGCACCTTCCCTATGTTCTCCACTGGACTCCTGCAATACCTGTGGTGCCACCAAAAGTGACCCACAAAGGACATACCAAGCCTGAAAAACATGCCCTGTATGTACAGATGCCACTGACAACAGTGAATACCAGTATCATGCTATCAGTGCAGGTGCAGGGTCAACCTGCTGTCCATTAACAGTTCCCACCACATGAGGCCAGGACTGGCACATCTCATGATAACAATTTGTGTGCACAACGTGGGCCAGACACCCCAAGTACAGTTCCACATATTACTGTACATGCATGTGGGAGTTGTGCACATCTCAGACACAGTCAATGTCATGGACTAACGAACACATACATGGCAAGAAATTCACAGCATTGGTGACACGCAATAGTTACCCAGGTGAATGGATGATGAATACAGTACTCACCTGTGTGGGCAAATCTAGACACTACACCCTCGAGCCACACTGCAGACCATTGTCATGTGGCCTGATGCCAAGGTAAACACATCACCTAGCCTTGTATAGCCGTCTGGCACAGTCGACCACAAAACACCTGTGAAGCAATGCACCCATGAATGTCAGTACTGTCACCCTGTGTCTGTGTGTGTGCTGTATGATTCCTATGACCATATTCACACTCACTACAACCCTCATTGGCATACTGAAGCATGCTGTCTGTCAGACACCTCCACACACATATAACCTCCGTATAGCGCCTGTGGTGCATGTGATACCTGCACAGTACTGTGTTCTGCAATCTCACTAGTGATGAGTTATATTCCTGGCACTGCCAAGTGTGTCAATGTATGTGTGTCCCTGTGACAATGTGGCTGTGTTGATGCTGACACCTGTTCATAGGGACAGCCACGTGTACTACACCTACTATATAGCTACCATATCACTGTTGCAGATTTCACTCACCATCACATATCGGTTTGGAGGGCTCCTCAACATGTAACCTATGTGGTGCATCTAATAACTGCAGAGACATGTGATAGCACTACATAGTCACCAGGAGTTTGATACCCTGTACTGGTAGGTGTGTGACACAAACATGCTTATGTTTTACTCTCCCACCCCTCCCTGACTTATCTTTGCCTCTGTCTACCTCTCTTACTCCCTCTCTGGTGGATGTGGAGACTTACGCCTGCTTTGTTTAGGCAGCGGCATGTATATTTTCAGTGATGCTCATGATCAGCTGATGGCCTCTGCATGAATTGCAGCCCTCCCCTAGCAGAGTGCATGTGGAACAGCTGTGTTAACATTCCTACAGCCAATATCATGGTAACACACTCCAATATCTGGGAACATCATGTTGGCGTTCGGCCATTTCATTCACTGTGAGTAGGAACTCGATCTGTTGTTTAGTAAGCAGCATCACAGATGGATTGGGGTTTTACCTCTAACAACATACACTGTGGAAACAGGCCAACACACAGGAAGGGGATGTGCCTGACCTGACTACAGACTGTAAGTGCTCCTATACTGCATTTGGAGTAAATTTAGTTTAAGAAGGTGTGTGTGGATATGGCTGTCCTACATGTTATAATACCTGTCATGTCAGTGCTATGTTTATGAGGAAACGCCCATCTGTAGGGTCATCTGCAGAAAGGACAGTGTGTGGTGCCTTTTGTTTCGTGTGTTACCCACAGAGCACCTATCTGTGAACTGCAGAAGGTAGTGTGAGGATTGCAGTCTGTAGATGATGACAGCCATGAGAGTTACTGACTTCATATCCCTCATTGGGCATATGTTGTGACAAACCCCTTTACAACAGTAAATGCATGAAGTTATCACAGCAACATGTCAATATTGGCCCTGTGTTTGTTCCTCCAGCCACAACTATGTCCCCCTTTGTACATATGTCATGCGGTAAGAAGTGCATATGTGCTGTAGACCATATTTACTGACATCATATCTGATAACAAGCCAGTGAGATATCAGACCGCTATACATGTTATGTATAGTAGCGGTTATATCTGATGACATAACCTGGATATTCTGTGGTTGTGTGTACAGTACTGAGGTCTGTGTACATATGGTGGTTGTCGACAGTGTGTGTATTGTTAATATGTACCTTGACCTCTGTACAGACTATGGTAGATGTCATTGGTTTTGGTCCTGGTCTATTTGATGTTAAATGCTGCTCTACTGTATGTTACCCTATCTGCTTACATGTTTGTAGGGCCAAACACACACACATGTCCCATACCACAGACTGGCATCGGACCACACTGTGTAGCAGGCCAATATATGTACGGTTAGTGTGTGAGTGGCAAATATGAGGATGGTGTTGAACAGATAGTCCATATACTGTAATATTATGGTAGCTTACCATATGTGGCTGTGGCTGTGTTAACATTGGTTGTGGTTATGCACTTTCACACAGGTGTCTGTTACTTTGTGCTGTGACATGCCAGTAGAGCCTGCTATTTATACAGGTACATGTGTATTCCTCCATAGGAAATGTTGGCCAGTGTTGAGCCAGTATGCCTGTAGCCTGCACAGTTACATGCCTAGCAACTTAATGTACTTACCCAGTGAGATGTCATGTCCAGACACTTGTCAGATGTACTGCTGCCAGGCCACCATAACAGTCATGTATGTCAGAGAAAGCAGTGGGATGCAGTACAGATGTATATCAATAACTAGTGGGTAGTATGTGGCCATGACACCTCTGTACCAGCGATAATTATGTGTCAGGACAGACAGGGGTGTGTGAATGCATAACCTGTGGGGGCAAATGTATATCAGTAGGTACGTGTTATACCCATCTACATGGCTGTTTACATCCATATTGTCAGGCTTGGTCCACATGTCTTGCACTAAGGGATTCTGTGTACACCTCTGGACTGTTCAGAGTGTGTCAGACTGTCCACATATATTGGGCAATATCTCTGCTGTAGTCCACAGGAGCATTACTGTGCTAGCAGCGGTACTGTACCATGATATTCTAGGATGTCTGTTAGTAGCCAATGGCACACATGTTAAATGCAAATGTGACCTCCCACACACACCATGTCTGTGAAGACAATCCCTTTTAGAGTAGCAATAGCCTAAAAATATACCTGCAATACATACCTGACATCCCCTTGCACTACGAAGTTGGGACTATAGGGGCTTCCATGTTCAGGACATATGGTGGGCATATATGTATTTATAATTCTCCAGATATCCATATAGATATATTCACATATAGATATCGACATACATAGATGGATATGTATGTGTACATAGATATACATATAAATACTCATATATATATATATATATATATATATATATATATATATATATATATATACACAGAGCAATATATGTCTATACATATACAGATAGAGATACATATGAACATATATATATATATATATATATATATATATATATATATATGGATATCTACATATATATTGACAGTAGTAGGTACATCAGAATAGATATGTATCCACATATAGTTAGAGATATCTACATATATACCAACATAACTAGGCATATCTGTACACATAGGATGTGCATACATATATAGCTATATATATATATATATATATATATATATATATATATATATATATATGTACATATATACATATATCTATATATACATATACATATACATATATCTATATATACGTATATCTATATATACATATATATGTACATACGAAGATAAGAAGAGATGTACACATGGCCATATATATGTTGCAATATACAGATGTGTATGCAGACATATTTATGGGTATACATGTGTATGTACATGTAGGCATATATAGACCTATTTGTATACAACTATAATCCTGTCATGAGTAAAGCTCATGGTTGTGTATACCCTCCCAGATGTATCTCACCGTATGTATCTGCTATGCGTACATTATTATAAAACAACATATGTGATGCAACAGTCATATTAATAACAAGGGCTACACAATTTAGGAACTAAAGGCAGTTGTTCAATACTACTCAATATGTGTATTGACAGCTATATTGGTAAAACAACAGCTGTCTTCACAGTGGTCATGGCATAGTGGTTATGTTTTGTGACTTCGGTGTACAGGGTTTTGGGTTCAGGACCTGCAAGGGCTGTTCATTTTGTTGCTGGGCAGAACAAGGGCTGTCAGATACAGAGTGGTTAAGGCAGTTTTGAACAGCTTTAAGCAGGTTTGCATGAAGCTAAGCAGTGCTAAGTTACAGGTAAACATACGGGCACTTACACAGTGTAGACTTTGCTTACCAGTGCGCAAATCAGCTCAGCTATTATAGTGCAGCCCTGGTAACCAGGTCACACCACCCAGTCTGATAATCTGTAATAAGTGTATGTAATGCCATGTACAATACATGCGCCTATGTGCTGTCATTGCCACACAGTAGTACAGATAGTGGTTCATAGGTTGGTACTAGGCTATCGGCCCTAGGGCCTATACAAGCCTAGCCATAACAATTCCCTGGCTATTTCTTTCCACACTATTTACTTTCCTGGACCCCTGTCTAGCAGGGCGACTGATGTGATCCCCGGGGTGAATTTCCTTTCTCCCATCCAATCATCAAAGTTCCTTTTGAAGCAGGCCAAAGAGGTGCTCTGCTTGACATGTATGGGCAGTCTATTCCAGAGTCTGGGGAGTCTCTGGGTCAGGAACCTATCCCTCCATCATATTTTGTTTAATGTGATGACAAGGTTTAGATCCCTGGAGCATGTGGCTTTGAGGTATTGGGATTTCTTTAAGTGCAGCATGTCCAACAGCTCTGGGTTTGACATGGCCTTGTATGTTAAGCAGAGATTGCCTCGAAGTAGACGATATGCGAAAGAGTATAGCTGGAGTTTTTTTAAGGCAGTCAGCATGGGGCATCTGGCTTTAGGCATGTGATTCTTTTAGTGAGGTATTTCTGCAGCCTTTCCAGTTGTTGCAGATGTCTTGAGAGGTACATACCAAATGGGGCATTGTATTCTATAATGGGTCTAATGAGGGATGAGTACAGTGGGACAACTACCTCCTTTTTTCTTGATGAAAAGCCCTTAGTGATGATGCTGCCCATAGGTGAGGCATGACAATGCAACACCATACTACGTGTGGCATATACATTAGATGCATATCCATGCAATTCCACTGTTGGGGTATACTATGGGTTGTATCGCAGTTGTGGCCAATGTGTGATGGTGGGTATGGCAGAGTGTCATCATGGGATTCAGGGAGTACAATATCCACTGGGGGATGTGGGTGCTGTGTAAATTGTCATTACACACAGGTATAACCGGTATATGTCCCATGTACCACGTTATGGTTACCACTGTCACCATCAACCATACAGACAACTGATACCACAATCCAAGCCAGTTATGCATGCGTTGTTTGCAGCCTACCTGTAACACATTGGACACATGGTCAGGTTAGTTAGCAGTGAGAGGCCCTGGTATCTCAGATGTGTGTCTGGCTATGTGTCTGTTAATGTGTATATGACCCATTAGCATACTGTACATGTCTGGGTATGTTCTGCATGTAACATGTAACCTGGGACACACCTCACCCTAAACGCTGTGTGGTGTGTGCAATGGAAGCCACACACTTCAGTATCACTACATAGCTAGGTAGGGGTCTAGTCCTAGTGTTGCCAAATGCCAGTGTACATGTATGTGGATGGGTCTACATCAGGTTTCAGGGTATACATGCCTCAGCAGGTCACCTGTCCATGTAGCACAAGCAATAACTGTTTCAGCAACTTGTGACATGTGTTCAACTGTACCCAAGATATGTCACAGCCATGGTGTCACCACAGTGCCATACACTGTTGTGGAATATGACTGTGGACCATCCTTGTGCTGACAAATGCACACCTACAACACAAATGGAAAACATTATAGAGACCACAACCAACCAGTGTTACTAACAGCTATAATGTATCATTGCTGGATGGCTACACTACTTGACATTTAGGCAACACACTTAACTCTTTACAACATATTACACTGCAGTACTGTAGTACACTGTAGTGCAGTCACCATGTACATCAGAACATACTAGCCTGTCCCTGCATTGATGGTATGGATGACAGGGATGTGGCACAGTTATCATCATATGAACAGGGTGTGATGTTTGTTTGCCAGAGGCCGAGGGTGGGCCATATATTTGACACCATGTGTGGGGTGAGGGGGTCTACTGTGGTGAGCTGGGGGTGGTGATGTGGTGTGTGTAGGTATGGGGTTGCCCTAGGTGCGTTTGCATAGTGTGTGGGTATGCATGCACACAGTTCTGCCATGTGGCTGCCCTACACAGGTGTTTATGGACAGTTGCAGACCATACCTGGCAGGGTGTGTAGTTCATTGCCTCCAGCCATGGACACATGGTCTCTGCCTGCCAGGGGTTCTGTGGGCACATCCAGGTACAGGTCTTGATGTGCTACTCTCACCTGATGATGACAAATGTCCGCTGGTACCAAATCCCTCCTGGGGCTGGCCATGACCACGTGCTCATGGCCTGCTGTAGTGTGGTGTGGACAGCACCCCGCTGCAGTAGCGGGGCTGGTACTGCCACTAAGGGAGCCCCTTGGTGTCCTAGCACATCCACATTGACTACCAGCTGTTGGCGTTGCTGGCCTACGTCTACACGGCCATCACCACACTCCTACCGCACGTTCAAGCATGGACAGACCATGGTCAATGAGGGCCATCATCCCACCAGACCAACTGTCCATGAACTCAGTTAATCCATGGATGGCACCAGCCAGTTCACGGGAGTTGTCATCCTAGCCTATCCTGTCTGGCCATCCTTTTCTCTTCATGGCCAGAGGTGTGCCTATTATGTTTTGTCTGTCCACCACACAGGTCTTGTGTCAGATATTTCACTGTCAGTGTGTGTGTGTGTGTGTGTGTGTGTGTGTGTGTGTGTGTGTGTGTGTGTGTGTGTTGATTGCTATCAGTACATAGCTACATCCATTTCTGTTTCTAACTTTAAATTCCTGACTAAGGGTATGTTGCAGACTATCCTGTAATACCAGTGACTTGCTTAGTGTATGACAACAGTTTTCCACATATAGGCCTGTGTTCCAGCCTCTGTCCCCCACCTGCATACCAGGCTTTGCATATATGACATGCTGTCAGGGGTTGCTTTGTAGTGGGCTGTGAGTATGTCATGTTGCCATTCCTGCCATCAGTCCACTGCTGTTGTGTCCCGCACACATATGGTGAGGTTGGGGCCATATATGTGTGGGCTTCACCTGCACAATACATGTGTGCCCTTATGCAATCCAGAGGCAAGTGTATGTAACAGTGGTATATGGCCCTGTATTATTGAGTCTGGGGGAATTCACAATAACTAACCTAGGCTGTTAAAACATGTGGGGGTATCAGGGGTGAGCTGCCTTAAGGTATCTGGATGTACATTACCATACAATCCAAGTTGGGTAAATGCAGGCCTACTGCCACCGGACAGACTGTACTGTTTGTCAGTGTGCTTGTGATGGTGTCAGTTATGCCTTGTTATGTAACAGTTACATCCCATTGTGTCAACTGAGGTCTTTACCCCTAGGGACTGTCTACAGAGTGTAGATAGAGGCTGCTGAACTATACATCTGCATTACTTACTGTTGATTGTTTGGTATCCTGTGGCCCCGTCTGTCTTTACTATTGTACTACTTAAAGGCCTTGGCCTGGACAGCAACATTTGTAAACCTTTCCAGACTACTGTACTAGTATAACTGTTTCACAGTTACATTACTCAGTTTATATGGATGCCCATGTCTAAACAGCTATATAACGTGGCATATACAACTCTAATAGTACACAAATAAAGATTTCCCATTTATGCAAACCTGTGTGTGGTATTATATCCTTTGACCTCTGTGGGTATATGTTGCAGGCAATGATTGTCATTTGTATTGGTGGCTCATACAGTGTCCAGTTGGTAAGGTGGTAACTGTAGGCATAGTGATTTCCATATTGTATGCACCTTCTACATATGTATCTTACTATACATATTACTGCGTGTGTATGTGTAGTATATATATATATATATATATATATATATATATATATATATATATATATATATATATATATGTGTGTGTGTGTGTGTGTGTGTGTGTGTATATATATATATATATATATATATATATATATATATATATATATATATATATTTATATCTGTATCTGCATATATGTGTCTGTGTAAATGTATCCTAAGGATGTTGATTGCTTCGACATTGTACATTCCCTATGGGAGCCAGACTGTACTGCATGATATGTTACTGATACCAGCCTGACATCATACAGGTGGGATGGAGTACTGTTAACATCTTGTGCCCATGTCGTGTCAGGTCCTGAGTATGGGATCTGCAATAGTTGGTAGTGCATTGCAGGGCAGATGTGTTTAGCTGTTGGGGGGGGGGGGGATACCTATTCGTACAAGACGTATGTTGTTTGGGGCCTCTCAACCCCAGAAACGGTACATGTGGACATATATGTTTATGTTATGTTCCCATTGTTGTATGTCCATATATATATATATATATATATATATATATATATATATATATATATATTTATACCTACATATAAAGATATGTTATATCTATTTAGATATAAATATA
Organism: Protopterus annectens; assembly: GCF_019279795.1. Lineage (NCBI taxonomy): Eukaryota > Metazoa > Chordata > Ceratodontiformes > Protopteridae > Protopterus > Protopterus annectens. The sequence continues at coordinate 179,161,248 of NC_056729.1, read as the reverse complement.
TATGCACACACACATACATCTACATGTTGAAATACATTCCCTGTACTGTTGAATGACTGGGCTGGATGATATGTTTGCGAAAACATCAGGGCTATGTATATCTGACATGGCTTAGTGGTAAATCACTTTGGCTATGGTGTGCAGGGTCTTGGGTTTAAGCTTTGCAGAGGCTGTTTATTTTGTTGCTGGGCAGAGCAAGGGCCATTGGATACAGAGTGATTAAGGCACTTTTAAGCAGTAGTAAGTGGGTTTGCGTGGGTTTGCACGGGGGTAAGCATTGCTAACTTCCGGTTACAGTTTCTTATACTCAGTTAGCTTTCAAATTGCTTAACCTGTGTAGGCATTGCTTACCCCCACATAAACTGACTTAAACCCGCTTACTGTGGCTTAAAAGTGCTTACTCCTGCTTACCCCTGTGCTAATTTCTGTAAAGGAAAAGAAAATAGGGTTGATAGGAAAGTGGTGAAAAAGGGGCACAAAGAGGGAAAGACAGTAGGGAAAATAGCTAGGGATGTCCAGGAATGGTGTAGGGTGGATCCATAGCTGCCCATTTCTTCTACAGCAACAGTTGTGCATATACACTGAAATTGGAGGTAGATTTGGACATTCAAACCCTTGGGAGAGGGATGAGGGCAACAATAATAAGTTGTGATGTGATTAGACTGGATTACATGTGTCCAGTGGACATGTGTGCAAAATGGACAGCTATGTATGGGGCAAGATGTTTTTTTGGGGAACAGATTGCCCTTTTTTTTCAGGTGAGAGTGGGATGTTGGAGAGGGGTAGTAGGTATATTTGGGGAGGTAGGTTGGGTACATTAACAGACAAGACAAACAAGATGCATGCAGAGGCAGTATATGACACATGTGGGGGGTAAACACCTTGATGGGGAGGGGTGTTGGGAAATCGGAAGCCCATGAGCCTCCTAATGGAAATAGTGGGACTGAGATCCCCACCCATGAGCAGTTACCACTGCACCTTCACAGCCCTGAATGTGGCTGTGCTGAGGGCTGAGTCACAGAGCCAGGCCAACCCTCTAGTCATGATAAACGGCCCTCAAGCTGGCATAGCTGATCTCCAACCTCCCTGTGGAGCTCACTACGCATCACTAGTCAGACCTGGCGATGGGTGACAGGTTCCTGTCTGCACCCGCTCCCAGGAGGTGGACAAGCCCCATCCCTTGAGGCAGTTCCACCTGAAGAGGGTGCAGGACCAATGGGCAAGGAGGTCATGGTTGGGCCCCAGACATGGTGCCTGGTGCCATGGCCAGCTGAGGTGGGACAGGTGGGTCCACTGGGACTGGCCTTCTCAAACGTGCTATAGTGTTGAAATTTTTATCATCATATGTGGGTTAGTAATAGTCAATACATTCCCAGGTTAGGTATAACAGCATGCATAGATATTCCCATTAACCCAGACACCAGATACGGAACAGTTGCATAGCAAACAGAACACATGCATATATGGGACCACAGTGGTAATAACAAGAGCATGCAGGTACATTTATGGCACCATGCCACCAATGTTGGAATGATTCAATATAGCACATGCATGGAAACAAATATTAATATATACCAACCAATAGGACATAACATCGGAGTCATTACATACTGGTTGAGGTGGGTATGTAGTTTATTGTTGGAAGTATGGTGGGCAAGAGAGAAAGATGTCATTTAACAACTAGTATATTCCTGTAGTCCACATTACTTTCCTAGTTAGTGCTGCTATCTGTACCTTACATGTCTTACTACACTACCCTATAGCTTTAGTTTGGACAGTGATATGGCTGTCGTCATCGTTATACATGAACTGATTTTACCTGCAATATACACCTCTTACCTGGTATACCTGTGGAGGGAATGTTTGTTAACACTAACTGCTTCTACACATACTCTCAGATTCCAGGTTGATGTTGTGCATATAGCTATCCAACTCTTTCTGCATGGACTCTGGCCATGCCTTGACCACATGCAGGTGTACCGGGACATATCTAGACTATTTCCCTCTTCAACCTTTAGTGAATTGACACACACATATATATGCTTTCCTACACAGTTATATTATGTAGCACAGTGTGATTGACAGTGATCAGTGATACTTTATTATTCAGAGAAACTGCAACACTCACTATTCCCTACAATACCAGAGTAAACGGTACCAGTACAGGGTATAAAGGTTTTTTTCTCAGCACAATGTTCGTACCCAACGTACCTGAATGAGCAATGTTTGTTAGCACTACTTGAATGTTGCTACACAAAGTTCCAGATTACACATTAGTATTATGCAGATACATCTCACTCTGTTACTGTACACACTCTGGTCACAACTTAACAGCATGGGGGTTTAGATAGGAAATACTTGGCTTATTACTCTCCTAACAATATTGGGAGTTGCTGCAGTGATATGTTTGTTCTCACAGATGTTTGACAATCACTTGTATTCCCTGTTTGCTGGCTTAACATCTGGGATCATCCTACAGACTTCCCAGGGGGACAGGGTGACAGGCAGCAGATATGGGCCCATATACTGGACATTCTGGTCTTAGCTGTACAGTTGTGGTGTATGATTCTGAATGCAGCCTACTTTCACTCACAGGATTCAGACCATGGCTGTGTTTGCTACAACTTAAAGACTGTCCATCAGAGTTGTGTGTGCTATATAGATATTGCTGTATATCTCCTATCTGCTTTCTGTCTTATAATTCTCCTGTGCTTTTGCATTCTGCCCTTGTATTACAACACTCTTATACAGATTTCCTAGACAATTATATTTTGTAGGACAGTATGGGTGACAGTGATGAGTAATACCTCATTATTCAGAGCAACTGCATCAGTCACAATGCCATATAATACCAATGTAAACAGTACCAGCACAGGGTATCATTCTTGTATTTCTGGGCACAGTATTAGTATCTGACAGACCTGTGGGAGAAATGTTTGTTAGCACTACCTGAATGTTGCCACACACAGTACCGATTCCACATTACTATTATGCACATCTCACACTGTTACTGTACACACTCTGGCCACAGCTTGACAACATGGGAGTGTAAATGGGACAAACATGGCTTCTTGCTCTCATAAGGTTTTGGGGAGCTGCTATTCTGCCAGCTTTGTTCTCATAGATGTGTGTCAATCAGTTGTATTTCCTGTTTGCTCCCTATACGTCTGGGATCATCCCTCTAATTTCACAGAGGGACAGGTTGACAAGCAACAGATTTGGGCCACTTTACTGGACATTCTGGACATATCTGTCCAGTTGTGGGGTATGATTCTGTATGCAGACTACTCCCTCTGCCAGGATTCGAACAATGGCTGTGTGTGCTAAAATTATAACAGTTCAGATCTCAGTTGCACATGCTATTCAGGTTTTGTTGCCTACCTTTCCCCTGTTTTCTGTCTATGTGTCTTTCAGTTGTAGTAAATGGCCTCTGGGGATTACAGCAGTCATATACAGACATTCCTACACATTATATTTATGGTGCATGGTGTGGGTAACAGTGCTTAATACAACAGTACTATTATGTGATTGCAAATCTACATTACCATATGATGCCAGAGTATACACATGCAGTCCAGCAGTTACACCTTTGTTGTCAGGCTATTACGCATATGAGACTCTTCCTGCCATATTATCTGGTGTATGCAGTACTTGCCTTAAACAATACAGATTTTATACAGGCAATTAATTTACTAATACTTTTAGATTTATTTCCTATGACAGTAAATGCATGCGTATTACTGACCTGCCTCGCGTCACAAAATCTCCAGGTGACTTCCATGGGCTTCCTGTGGAGAACATTAGAGGAATATTTAGCCATACCTATCCATGATATGCATGAGCTGGTAATTATTACACACATGTTGGGGTAATACTTACACACAGCTGGGACATTCCCTGCCATTCTAGCCTCTTAGATCCACTGCTCCAAGAGGTCCCCCTTATTGATGCCTGACCTTCTCACCAGTTTGGGGTATGCCAGTGACACTGGAGAGGTCACAAGTGAGATGGTCCTAGGCTTTAGCCTTATATTGGGAACCCTTGTACTGGCCCTGCAGCATTCTCTGCTCATGGTCTTTGACAAGGAGTCCTGCCATGACTCTGGACTCCTGGATGCACCAGCGCTGTGCCCAAAAGTGCACTCCCTCACCCCTTCTTGACATGGTGCCTGCAAGGGGAAGCTACAACCAGTTATGAGATGTATTCCCACCTATTGGGTTTAAGTAGTGCCGATTTCCCACACATTTCCATGACTGGTCAGTTTTGAAAAGGCTAAGCTATGGGCAAACCTGCTTACCTAAGGTTGGCATTGTTTAAAGGGGTATACCACTGGGCACAATGGGCTAGCTGGCCTACACATTGCTTACACCTCCTATGCTGGCCTGTGCAATGCTTAGCGGTGCTTATATTAGACTTTACATTATATTTTCTTTTTGCCATTGATTTCTTATTCATTACATCTTATATATCTGCCTGGTATCCATGATTAACGTGCACGTACACTCTATGGGGTCTTTGTATTTTATTGGGGATTTCAACACTCTATTACAATTACACCTCACTTCTGGGCTTACTGCTGTACTCCAGTTCACATATTTATGTTATGTAGTGGGTTATGGACCATATGATTGTATACTGATTCCTTTCACAGATTCAGTTTGATTTCACTATAGTGCGAACTTGTTTGGTGATACCTCATTCTTCTGTACTGTTGTGATGGCTTAGTCGTTAACTACTGTGACTATAGTGTATAGGGTCCTGGGTTCAAGACCTGCAAGGCTGTTTATTTTGTTGCTGGACAGAACAAGGGCTGGTGGATATAGAGTGATTAAGGAACTTTTGAGCAGTTGTAAGTGGGTTTGCACGGGTTTGCGCGAGGGTAAGCAATGCTAATCTCCAGTTAAATATGCTTATAGAGAGTTAGCTTCACAATTGCTTAACTTGTGTGTGCATTGCTTACCCCTGTGCAAACAGGCTTAAACTCACTTACTAGTGCTTAAATATGCTTACTACTGCTTATTGGTGCTTAAACTTGCTTATTAGTGCTTTATTCATTATGACACTGACACCTCACCTGTGCATTTAATGCAGTACTCCAGTTCGCAAATATTTGTTATTTAGTGGGTTATGCAACAAAGCTATTGGTCATAACATGCTTTGCCATGGAAATTGGAATGTGTTGTAGTGGGACTCGAACCAGGAATAACTATTCATAAGGTGAATGCTCTGCCCACTACAGTATGGCTATGGTGCTTCATTTGCATATATCTTCCCTGTTATCCTTTTCAGCCATTTAAGCTGCATTAACCATAGCTAAGTGATGGGCACACCTATGCACCTATGGTTAGCTTTAATCAGATTTTAAAAGAAAAAAGAAAAAGGGTTTGTTCATTTAATTGTATTTGCTTTTGCCGTTGTACGCATGGGGGAATGTTGCTGGGGATATGCAGACACCTATGAGCAGTCTCACTCATTTCTTAGGCCTTTCTGCTGTTCTCCATTGCAGGGGTGTGTATATTCTGAGAGCTTTGCTCTCAGACACGCCCCTGTACTCTACATAGGTTCAAAGGTAGGTTCATAGGTAAGTACTAGGCTATCTGCTCAAGGACATCTATAAGCCTAGCCAGAATGTGTTGGCTTTTGCCGCCCCCTTAAATTAGTTTCCTGTACCTCTGTCCAGCAGAGCCACTGCAGTGATCCCCAGGGTAAATTTTCTGTATCCCATCCACTCATCAAGGCTTATCTTGAAGAGTGTTAGTAAGGGGTTCTGCCTAATGTAGATTGGAATCCTGTTCCAAAGCATGGGGAGTCTCTGGGACAGGAATCTATCCCTCCAGCATGTCCTATTTATCATTGTGGTGAGGTTTAGATCCCTAGAGCGTGTGGCTCTTGGGGATTTGTTTTTTTTTAGGTGGAGCATGTCCATCAATTCTGGGTTGGACATGGCCTTGTATGTCAGGCAGAGATCACCTCTGAGTAAGTGGTATGCAACCGAGTACAGCTGGCATTTCTTCAGTCAGGCAACATAGGGCATATGTTTGAGGCCAGTAATCCTCTTGGTGAGTTACTGCTGTGGATTTTCAAGCTGTTGCAGGTGTCTTGTAAGGTACATACCAAATGGGGCGTTGTACTCTATGATGGGTCTAATGAGTGATGAGTAGAGGGGCACAATAACCTCTTTTGTTCTAGATGTGAACCCTTTTGTGAATAGGTGGGCCAAATAGGATTTTCTAACCACCTTGACAATATGATTATCAAAGGAGAGATTATTATCTACTTGGGTCCCCAGATCCCTTATTACATTTTCTGTATTTAGGGGACTACCACGTGTGTGGCAGTCCACGGGTACTTTGTTTTTTCAAGAGGGGATGACTGTGCACATTCTGGCATTTAGCTTGAGGCCATGATTTTGACACCAGGTATCTGTCTCATTGAGACCCTTCTGGAGGATGTCTGTATCAGCTGGAGAGTCAATTATGGCCCCCAGTTTGCAGTCGTCTGCAAACCTGGTCAGCCATAGTCCTCCTGTGCTTGCCTGCACCTCTGAGAAGTATATACCGAATGGGAGGGGTCCCAGGACTGAGTCCTGGGGGATGCCACTTGTAACTGGTTTAGAGTCTGACCTAGAGCCTGCAACTCTCACCATGTGGGTTCTATCCATGAGCCAACTTGCAACCTATCTCATGATGTAGGGGTTTATGTTCAGGTTGGTGAGCTTGTCTATAATACCAGAATGGGGAATGGTGTGGAAATCCTTTGTGAGGTCTAGGTAGGCTATGTGGACCTCCTTTCCCTCATCTAAAGCCTTGGTAACTGTCTCAAAGAAGTCCACCAGGTTTAGGAGGCATGATCTGCCCTTAACAAAGCCAAACTGGGTAGGGTCCAATGTTTGAAGGTTCCCAATGTCTCTGTTAATGAATTCCATGATGATGCGCTCCATAGCCTTGCATACCAGGCTAGTCAGGTTTATAGGGTGATAGTTCCTGGGGTCCATTGTGGCTCCACCTTTGTGGAGTGGGATAACTGTTGCTGTGCACCACTCTATGGGTACGTAGCCTGTAGAGAGGCTGAGTTTGAACAGTGTGTTTAGGTGGGGGGGGGTTAGTTCATTTTGGAGCTCATGTAAGACACAGCCTGGGACACCATCTGGTCCCATTAAAGCTGTATTTTTGGCTTTGGATAAGGCTGTTTTAACTTGTGTGTCAGTGATTGCCAGGGCACTACATTCTTCTGGTATGGTTATGGGCTCTTTAGGGGGTGAGAGGGGGTGAAGTTTGTACTAAACCTGTCTGCCAGAATGTTGGAAATATCAGTCAGTTCAGTGCATTTTGTGCCATTCTGCACTAACTCAGAGCAGATCTGAGAGTTTCCACCTAGGTTCTTGACATAGCCAAAGAACACATTGTGGTTATCTTTGGAGTCCTTGGCAATTTTTCTTTCGAAGCTAGCCTTGGATGATTTTATGAGGGATCGTAGTTTCTTGCTGATACTGATCAGGGATGTCTTTCCTTCTTAGGATTTTACTCTTTTCTGCACTAGTTTCCTCCTTCTATTGTATAGCTTGTTTATGGTAGGGGTCCACCAGACTGGTTTCCTTTTCTTGGAGGAGTGAGCTTTGGTTTTGCTTGGGATAGCACAATCCATGCATTCTTGCAGCTGCTCATAGAGTGCCTTTGTAAGGGATTCAGCAGCTTGGACAGCATTGTCCTTTATAATGGGGGCTGTGAACCTTTCCACCTTGGTCTTAAGTAATGTGAAGTTTGCTTTTGAAAAGTTTTGCACGGTGGTTTCCTTGATTGGGAGAGGGGGTGGAATGTAGATATCCATAGTGATTAGTCTATGGTCCGATCTAACCAGCGAGGGTTTGACCTCCAGTGTAGAACACTGGTCACCCATGTTGGTGATAACCAGGTCCAATATGTTGTCACCTCTGGTACGGGTGTTGACCAGTTGATGCAGGGCATTCCAGTTTATAAATTCTAGGAAGCGTTGCGCAAGGGAGTTAGCACTTGAGTAGTTCTCCCAGTTAATGTTTGGGTAATTGAAATCACCCAATATTAGGGCATTTGGTAGGACCTTCATATTTTCCAGTGTCTGCAGAAATGCAGAATGTGGGTCCTGGGTCATGATGCATGATCTGTAGCAAGCTACAATTTAAATTGAGTTTTGCCCATTATTGGTTGCACATGGATGATCTCTGAGGCATTGGGCTGTGCCACTAACCTGGAGGTGTGGGTATCCTTGATGAATATGGATACACCACCACCTTTTGTGTTTCTGTCCAGGTTCTGTGACCGAAAAGTATGGTATGAGTTATAACCTGGTAGTGCTGGGGTGCTCTCTGGAGCCTTAAACCAGGTTTCTGTTACTGCACAGATACCAATGTTCTCCATACCAAGGACTGCCTCGAGTGCATGCATTTTGAGGTGTAGACTTTTGGCGCTGAGTAGCATTACCCTCCGTTTTTGGTTACTTGTGCTATTTATGGTGGTGGGTTTGTCTTTTGAGCCTTGCCTAAAAAAGGCACTATGGGGGCAGCACAAGCCTTGGCCAGTATTCAAAAGGCTAAGGGTGACAGGTGCAAGAAATCTCATGTGAAGCAATGTGGCTTATCGAGCATGTCATCCAGGTGGACAGATAGTGGATCCCCTTTGAATGACACCAGAAACTTAGCCAATTGTTGAAATTGATCATTTTTTTCTTTATACTGTGGCATCTTTCTTGGTGAGGGCAGGATGCTACTCAGGGTCAGGGTCATACCGGCCTGGGCTACGTGATCCATGTAGAATAAAGAGCTCAGGCAGCGCGCCTCATTAATATGCGTGGCGTGCTGCCATCCTGCTCCTAAACGGCTGCTGGTTGATTAACCTAGAAGAGTAAGGATGATAGCACTCATATGTTCAAAAGCCCCCACCTCACCTGTTGGTTGTAGATGAAAAATGTATAAGTTCATAGGATCCCGACATGCTTATTTCATAGAATGGCAGTATAAGCCTTGCCAGCAGGTAATTATAGAAAAAAAGGCAATCAATATGAACCATTTATGGCTAACTGTCTTCTTTCTCTGCATAAGAAGGAAGGATTAAGCTTCTGTTTGGTTACATTTCTTCCCCTTTACTCTCTGACTTTGTTTAACCTAATAGGGCAGGAAATTATTTTGCTTGTCTAGCCAGTATTTTAACCTATAGCACTTTGAGACTAAATGAAATGAAACATATGTATGTATATCTATCTATATATATGTGTATGGATCTAGGACTATTGAATGAAAGTTCAATAGCCCGAATCCACAATACCCGAATGACTTTAATGAAAGTGCTTTCACCGAAAAAGCGTTTTCGTTAAAGTCCATTCAAAAAAAAAAGACAATAAATCTTTTTTATGCAGGGGGGCAAGCCTCCCTGCACCCTCCATATGGGGGGGGGGCTGTGCCTCCCACACCCCCCCTACTTTTATATTCTCACTCCAAGGTCACACTACAGTGGGGAAAAGGGAATTCTCCCTTAACCACACCGTAGTGTGACCGGCACAACCAGCATACATAACCGAAAGTGCTGCTTTGGTGAACAGCACTTTCGGTTATGTATGTTCGGTGATTTCTGCTTCGGCAGAAAGTGCCATCGGGGACATGTTTGGATACCATATATATATATATATATATATATATATATATATATATATATACACGTGTATACACACACACACACACACACACACACACACACACACACACACACACACACACACACACACACACACACTTTATTACCAGGTATTTACTTGTAGTTCCATGTATATTCACTGGAAATGTCAGAAGTACGTCATTTTGAGATTTGTTCTTTGTAAGAAAGACCCCGTTCTTTATATATGTTCAAAAAAGTGGGTTAAGTGTTACCAAGTAATTATATGAAAATAAAACTTGCGTGGTTATCTCAAGCACATTAGTTACATAGATTATTCGTACTGGTTTCTACATTGCTGCTTTTGTGTAGCATTTCATGTGAAGCAGAGCAACATGAATGTTATATATTTACTATGAATCTGAGATCAATGCACTTCAGTCATTTTACATTACATAGGATAAAGTTTCATGGGGTGACAAGAAATGACAGCCATCTTCAGCTCAAATAGCACAGCCAAGTTCTCTGTAAAGAACTAAAATTTGTGTCTTGGGGTTAAGTACCTGTGCTTCCTACTACTGACACCTCCAAGTTATGCTTGTCAAAGTAGCATAACTACTCAGCTAACTGAAAACAGAAGCAACAGACTCACAAACTGCAGAGTGTTCATATGAGAAAAGATGAAACTCTCACCAGATTCTGCAAGCCCTGCACGGCATGCAGAACTAGTGCAGGAGCTCTAGCAGGCAATATGTCTGCCATGGGATCCAGGAATAACCTGTAGGAGTGTGCACGAGCGCTCCTGCACTAGTCCTGCATGGACTCAGCCCTGTATGCAAATTACCCCATTTGCAGGAGAAATCCATACAAATGAAGTGAATTGGTGATCCAGAAAGCTGGAAACCGGCCATCCAGGACTAATGTAATCTGCAGAAATGTACTCCGCCAGTAACGTAGTACATTTCTGCAAATTACAAAATGGAGCCATGACAGCTCCAAATAAAGGGTGGATATCATATATAAAGCATGCCACTGGCATGGAAAACACTTGGAAAAAAAAAATTAACGTTTATTTTTTTTAGCTGATCTCAGCTGTTTAAGCATAGGGCAGCAGCACTCAAACGGGATTGGGGGAAAAATAAGAAAAACAAAACTAAAATAAGCATTCTAACTGAAATCACTATTCTGCCATTATACTCAATGGCAGGCAGAAGACAACATGGCTAGTGAATAGTGGTTGCTAAGGGGGTGGCTCAGTGTGGGACATGTAACTATGCATTAGCAGGCAATCCTATGCAAATGAGGGGAATGATAGTGAATCCCAGATTTCCCCTGCATGCTAGGCTGCTCCCAACAGTGTAAGAGCAGGAATAGCTTGGTGCGAGAATAGGAGTTAGCTGACATCGTAGGGGGGGGGGGGTTCAGGCATACTGTAAGCAGGTTGGAGCACTGTGCCTCGGGTTTGCTTCTAGCTCCGCACAGCTAAGCAAGGGGGTGTGTCTGAGGCTGCCTAGCACTCTTTACATTGCCTAAGCAGGTGTGCGCGCCGTGCACCAGGTTTTAAAGGGAAAAAAGTAAACCAGGAAATAGCATCTCTGTGCACATTTGAGCACTGTGTTTGTGTGATGCACACCTGGGCTTAAACAGGAAGGCAATGGGAAGAGAAAAAAACAGTAGGAAGGTAATCTAGGAGAACTAGCATAGCTGGCAGGTGAAATGTATCAGAATCAGCCAATTATACAGGCAGCAGACCAGTCCAGCCCAGAACACTACTATAAACTATGCAAACACCTTTCCCTCTGTTTTTTTTCCCATACTCTACACCACCGGTGTATACAAGTGGGGAAGTTTTAACAAACTAAACAGCAAAATGATAGGGGCTGCAATAGCTATCATACAACAACATGTGGAAGAGGCTGAGGGTGGTGAGGATGTGAATGCTGTCGACCAACCCCAGTGAGAAGATGGGGAAGAGTGTACAGACCCAGGGTAACCTACCAGGAACTACATGAGCTGGAGATAGTGGAGCCCTATATGGTGGAAAGGGACCTCTTACAACAAATTGTTGAGCCGTGCAGGCCATGCCTGACACACAGAACTAACAGAGGGTAACCCATCCCAGTGGATGCCAAGGTATGTGCAGGCCTAAGAATACTAGCTACAGGTACCTTCCAAAGGCCAACTGGGGAGATGATGGGGATCTCACAGGCATCAGCATCCATGGTACTCCACCAGTTCCTGGATGCCATGTCAGCACATGCCCATGAGCACATATATTTCCCCAACACCCATGAGTCGTTGGCCAGCAATATGCAATTGTGCCACCAAATAGTAGAATACCCTGAAGTAGTGGGTGCTATAGACTGCACGCAAATATGTATCAAAGCACCACCCAGTGAGCAGGGGCTTCCTCTCCATCAACTGCCAGGTCGTGTGCGATGCCCATGGCATTATAATGAATGTGCATGCTGGCTGCCCTGGAAGCTATCATGACTCCCCCATCTGGCATCTGACACAGCTGTACCAGAGATTTGCCATTGGGGATATCCCTTACGGTCACCTAGTGGGGGATGCTGGTTACACACTGGAGCCGTGGCTGATGACACCCATCAGAAATGCACACACACCCGAACAAGACCTCCATAATGAGGCACACGCACAGGCCAGAATCATAATAGAGCATGTGCTGGGATGCTAAAGTCATGGTTCTGGTGCCTGGGCACATCTGGTGGAGCTTTGTAGTACTCACCAGCTACAAGTACCCCAATTGTCAATGTATGTGCCATGCTACACATATGATCCTGCAGAAACAGCTGCAGCAGGAACAGCATGGGGCAAGGCACACAGCCCCCCACCATTGCCAAGGCCTGCACAGGCACAGAGTGACTCAGAGGAGGAGCAACCTGAGCCTTCCCCAGTAGACAGAAGGATGCATGCCCAGTATGCCCTGACCTTGGCAAAGAGAAAACACATAGCACATACACTGAGACAGTAGGGACCCAGGGAATGACACCTCTCTCTGACCCGCACATACAGTAAAAGGGATGCCAAACATGACACTACCAGTGCTTAACCATATATGGGGAGTGTTCCATGTACATCCAACATAGTCAGCCCTCCACTACCATCCTCAATACTGGCACAGCCACAAGGTAAGTCACTCTTCCTACCAATTGCTGAATGGTGTAGTATGTGTTGTTACTTGTATCTATGGTATGGATGTGAGCATGCAAGGGAATCAAGTGGCTGAATGGGATGCCAACTGATAGTAGACACCTATAGTGGCAGCATGAGATCTGTAGCAAATACTGGTGTCAACATAGTAGCCAGTACTAGACAAGGTGACAAAACTCACTCCAAGAAATATGCTGGGCCACATGTCTGTCCATATGACACACACATGCCAGTCAGGAAGCCTCACATACCCAACAACAGTCTCAGCCAGCAGGACAGGTATAGACAAACACAAACAAAGGCTGTGCTAAGGCCACTGATTGATGGCTATGGGTAATACCCCCCCCGGCCTACACAGACAGACTTCAACAGGTCAGGGAGTGGGATGTTAGTTCTGAGGGGTAAGAAGTCAGAAACTGAAATATAGGTCAATCAAACCTAAGACCTGTAGTACACTGATATGCCTCTAGTCTGCATGATAGGTTAGAATACAGAATGAAATGGAGTACTTGACATACCAGTACTGTCAGCAAATTTATACAAGTGTCAAGTGTGCCCCCTCCAATCCTGTGTAGAAATGTAGTAACAGTCCAGTGTGCCCCCCATCCTATGTAGAAATGTATTAACAGTCAGGTGTGCCCCCCTAATCCTATGTAGACATGTAGTAACAGTCAGGTGTGCCCCACCAATCCTATGTAGAAATGTAGTAACAGTCAGGTGTGCCCCCCCAATCCTATGTAGACACGTAGTAACAGTCAGGTGTGCCCCCCATCACAATCCTATGTAGAAATGTAGTAACAGTCAGGTGTGCCCCCCTAATCCTATGTAGAAATGTAGTAACAGCCAGGTGCACACCCCAATCCTATGTAGAAATGTAGTACCATGTATATGTAGGTATAATAACAGTGAAGCAGTTTACCTGAGCTGGCCAAGGTAGGAGGCTACATTGTTGCATGTGTACAATATGCAGGTCTGCGTGTGTTAGGTTGGTGTGTGTTGTATACTGTGTGGGAGTGGTCAGTATGTATGCATGGTGAGGTTTGTCCTGGTGGCCATTGCCCAGTACTGCCGATGACAGGGCCAAGTTCTCACAACTGCAGTGCCAAATGCAATACTTCCCAGTATAAAACATTCCAGCAGTAAACCATAGTAAATGCTTGGAAGTAATATGTGTCACCATCTGAAAGATGGACATGGCATGAATGTCGGCCCAGATATACAAGCAGTACACAGGGGGAAGTACCCCAGACAGATAGTGTATAATATGTAACTGTCAAATGGATCCACCCTTGGAATTGTACATACAGGTTTGCAGTACATTATCTGGGCTTGTAGTAGGGAATACCAATGTCATCTGGCTAAACACTGGCAGACCACAAAGGTCATAGGAATGATTTATTGAGAAACAGCTGATGTCCCTGCACAAGCCAGCATAAGCGAAAGAATGCAGCATGCAGAGCAGGTGTGTCTCTAGCTGTAAGCAGCACACTGCCAGCATCCACACCACATCAAAACTGACAGAAAGTATTGACATGAACACCTTGCACACCTACCCTGTCACCCCAGGGGAATATAGTGTATCACAGTTTGGGACTGTAGGAGTGACAAAATGCAATGGTCTGCTACAGCTGGCCTGCATCATTACCAAATGGCCTACAGTCCACTACCAAAGGCCTGTGTCTCACCCGTACTGCCAATGTATGTTATGTCATGGACTCCCAAATAACAGCATAACACAGACCAAAAACCCCAAATGCAAGGCCATGTGGACAAATCGCAGTAACATGTCTACCATGTCCTACTGCATGAAATGTGGACCAACACCAAATTACTGCTGTGATGAGGTGATAACTATAGGGAACATATCAGATAATGTTCACATAATATACGAAAGAGGATAGAATAATAAAGGGGGTGGGAGCATGGGTGGCATGGAGTGTGTGAAGTCTGAAACTCAGCCATGTGCACATACTATCCCTGGCTGCAAACACAAGAATGGGTGGGTACAAACCTGCTCGTAAACCACAATGTGTAGGGGTAATGTCCAGAATTATGACCCCGGCCTCTGGGTAATCTGTATGAATCTGTACAGCTGTGAGGTATGGCCACAGCAGGATATGGCCATACTGTCACATCGACGGATGTACAAGCATGAGATCCTCTGCCACCACTGTACCAAAGTGCTGAACCATTTACACAGACCCAGCAGCAAGTGGTTGCAGCTTCCCCTCCAGAATGGCATGAGTGTGCAAGAATATGTAGGCTGCCAACCACAATACTGGACACAGCTGCATTCACCCTTTGTTCCCCAGGATATCACTGCAAGCAAATATGTCTACCTGACAGTACTTGATGACATAAAACATCACAATGTATAACAGTACATATGTCTGAATATCTCTGCTAATGCCAGGACCATGTAGCAGAAGCAGCACCGACACAATTACCTACAGTAACCCACTATCCTGTGTCCATTTTGACCCCATATTGTCAACTGATCTACAGATGTCCTTCAGAAACAGTTTGCTAG
This sequence comes from Protopterus annectens, assembly GCF_019279795.1. Taxonomy (NCBI): domain Eukaryota; kingdom Metazoa; phylum Chordata; order Ceratodontiformes; family Protopteridae; genus Protopterus; species Protopterus annectens. Next base: position 179,145,924 of record NC_056729.1, on the reverse strand, counting down.
CTGTAGGTGTAGAACACAAAAGTCTGCTCTAAAGTACAATATACCTGGAATGGATTCACACATTCAATACAGAAGGTCATACTGGGCATGCTCCCACACTTAAAGAAATGAAGCCCATGTCTGGCAACAACAGTGGACCATACATATCTGACAGTCGCAGATGTTAGTGCATACACTCCTCAGTATGCACCAGTCATGCTTTGCACACACATTGGATAGGAATACACACATATATCCAAGGACAACACACTATAATATACCAGAAAGTACAAATACATAGATATGTGAAAGAGAGTGACAGTGACAAAGAGCCTTCCATCATGAGGCCTGCCCCACCCAGCACACATCCAATTGGCTAAAACCACATGATGTGCAAATGTTAATCACCATAGACATGTGCCTCTGGAATCCCTCAGCGCTATGGTGTCTGTGGTGCTAGTGCTAACTGTGCAACATGACTGTACAAGTCAGTAGTCATCTAGCAGTTGTATACATGTACCTGTGGAATACAAACATGTGTGTGCCTCATTGTGATGTGTCTGCTTCTAGATGAATGGCTTATGGCCCATGCACACACACTGCACTCCCCATTGCCCTACTATGGCAAGCCTGATGATGTCCTCACCTTGAAATACACCTTTGGGGAAAAAGTAGCCCAGTAATCTTTGTGGCACATCCTATAACTGCATAATGCTGTAGTGTGATATACTAGTTAGGTAGGAGTTCTATTCCCAGACATGGAAAGTGGGGATGTTTGTTTGTCTGTGTAAGGAGCAATGCTTTTCAGGCCATTCACAGTCACTACAGCCTTCAGTGCCCATCTTTGGCAAGCCTGTTGATGTCATTCACTTTGAAATACACCTTTGGGGAAAGAGTCACTCAGTAATCTCCTTGGTACATCCTATAACTGCATAATGCTGTAGTGTGATAAACTAGTTAGGTAGGGGTTCTATTCTTGGACATAGCAAGTATGTGTGCTTGTTTGTCTGTGTAGGGAGCAATGCTTTTGAGGCCCTTCACAGTCACTACAATCTCCAGTGCCCATCTTTGGCAAGCCTGCCAATGCCATTCACTTTGGAATACACCTTTGGAGAAAGAGTAGCCCAGTAATCTCCATGTGCATGCTATAACTGTGTAATGATGTAGTGTGATAAACTAGTTAGGTAGGAGTTCTATTCCCAGACATGGCAAGTGTGGATGTTTGTCTGTGTATGGAGCAATGCTTTTGAAGCCATTTACAGTCACTACAACCTCCAGTGCTCATCTCTGGCAAGCCTACTGATGTCATTCACTTTGAAATTCACCTTTAGGGAAAAAGTAGCCCAATAATCTCTGTGGTGCATGCTCTAACTGCGTAATGCTGTAGTGAGATAAACTAGTTAGGTAAGAGGTATCAATATTTTTATGGCCATTCACAATCACTACGCACACCTACAAATGGAGAACATTGATAACTGTGCAGTAACAGAGACCTGATCGAAGCCTCCAGAGAGCACCCCTGCAATACCAGGTACAGCTCTCACCACAACTGTTGGCCACCAAACCAGGACCAAAACAATAAAGGTGGAGGAGTGTCCATATTCGCCAAGGATATTCACACCACCAGGCTACTTGCCCAACAGAATGTGTCTGAAATACCCCCAGTGCAACTAACAGTAGGTTAGACTGCATTCCAAATTGTATAGCTTGCTACAGATTCCCCACCATGCCCCATGACACCCACTACAGCCTTTGAAACATACTGTGAAATATTATGATACAAGCAACCACCCTAATACTGGGCAACTTACACTATCCTGCCATTAACTGGGAAAACTACTTGTGTACCAACATGTGTGCCCAACGGTTCTTGAAAGTCATTATTCCCAATGCCATGGATCAAGAAACCCATAGTCTCACCAGGGGCTCAAATATCTTAGATTTGGTCATTACCAACATGGGAAATCAATGGTCCACACCTATGGTCAACCCATTGGTGGTCAGGTATGCCCATGAGATATTCACCCTTAACCTCAACATCCCTCCCCCATACCTCAGTAAGGAAACCTCTGTAACACACATCTCCAAAACCAATGTCATGCTACACATGTCAGATGTGACTAACATCATGACACCCATGCAGCTGGGAACTGAAAGGACAACTGCTGAATCATACATGAAGGCACTGTACAACAACATCCACTTGTACATGAATCATGACATCCAATATTGAACCAAGACACTCCCCACCAAGAAAAGGATGCCAATGTGGTGTCCCCCTGCCACAAACATACTGTACAACAAAAGGAAGAAACTGTTGCAGAAATGGGGGACTTTCCAGGATGCAAAATACTCCCTTACCAGCTACAGTAAGAGGCAAAGACCCCCTCATAACATCCTCCAAAGCTAGTTACAAACATAATATAGCCACAGATGCCAAAGACAACTGTAAGCCATTCCATAGCTATGTGAGCAATCTAAATGGCAATGCTCAGAACTGCTGTGAGCTACAACAGGATGGTACTAAATCTACTCCTCCCAGGGATATTGCCAATATCCTGACAGATTGATTCAGTGCCAACTTGCATCCCCCTCCCAACACCCAAAGGGACCATCTCAACCCGGTAGATTTCCATATTCTGGTAATAATGGCCACATAGATAAAAAACACACTACAGAGCTATGACAACAGCAGCCATGGGACCAGTGTACTACATGAGCTACAAACTGCACTTGCACCTCACCTACGTGTCATGTCTAATCATAGCCACACATCAGGCTTCATGCCCACTGTGTGCTGCACAGCTACAGTCATCCCAGTCCACAAAGGCGGATCCACCTTGGATTCTGGGAACTGCAGCCCCAGCAGTATGACATGCCTGATCTGCAAGGCCATGGAATGTATTATCATGGAAATTAAAACAAAGGCATTGGCAACCTGCAAACACTGGACCCTAACCAGGTTTGATTTGTGAAGGGCCAATCATGTCACCTCAACCTGAATGACAACTGTGAATCCATCTCCAGAGCCATGGATGAGGGTCAGGTTGGTCACACAGCCTATCTGGACCTCACCAAGCCCTTCGGCATCATCCCACAGTCTAGAATCATAGATAAATTATCAAGCTGGCCATTACTCCCAATGTCACCCAATGGGCTGCCAACTGCTGTACTGACACAACCCACACTGTAAATGTAGGTGACATCAATCCGAGCCCCAGACAAGTGACAGTTGGAGTACCTTAGGGCCCAGTCCTGGCACCGCCCTTGTTTGGCAACTACTGCTCTGAAGTACAGTCCAACAGTAAGGGACATCCGCAAACAAAGGTCACAGATGACTGCACACTGGGAGCCAATACCGAATCCCCACATGATGTGGATATTCTTCAGAAGGGCCTTATACAAAGACATGCTTGGTGCCTGAGCCATGGCCTCAAGATCAATGCCAAGAAATATATAGTTATCTCCATTGGGAAGGGACATGTACCTGTGAAATACCACATAGGTGGCAGTTCACTAAACACCTAAAGTGTGATAACAGACTTAGGGACACAGGTGGACAGTGGTCTCACCTTTGATAACCACATTGCCACAACAGTCAGGAAACCCACCTATGTGGCAACCTCCCATTAAGTGCTTTCATCCAGGAAAAGGAGCCCATTGTACCACATAAGGCATCTCTCAGTAAACCGAGTACAGACTACAATTGCCTGTTACATATATACCTCACAAGACATCTGCAACAAGTAGAGAGGCTGCAGACATACCTCACAAAATGACTACAGGCCTAAACCAGATGCCCTATGCTGACCATTTGAAAATCATCCAACTATACTCTGTCAAGTATTGTGTTCTCAGAGGTGATCTCTGCTTAACATACCATGCCATGTCAAACTCACAGCTGTTGGACATGCTACACTTAGAGAATTCCAAAACCTCACAGCCACATGCTCCAGGGATCCAAATCCTGTCATCACAATGAACAATACATGCAGGAGGGATATGTTCTTGACCCAGAGACTCCCCAGAATCTGGAATAGACTGCCCATACATGTCAAGCAGAGTGCATCTTTGGCCCTCTTCAGAAGGAACATGGACAATTGGATGGGAGATAGGACATTTACCCTGGGGATCATGTCAGCTGCCTTGCTAGACAGGGGTGCAGTGAAGTATATATTGTGGGAGGTCATAGCCAGAGAATTTTCATGTCTAGGCATGTATAGGCCCTAGGGCCTATAGCCTAGTATCAACACATGACCCTATGAACCTATGAACTACACTTTCCATTGCCCAACCTTGGCAAGGTTCCTGATGTAATTCACATTGAAATACACCTTTGGGGAAGAAGTAGCCCAGTAATCTCCATGGCACATCCTATAACTGTGTAATGCTGTAGTCTGAAATGCTAGTTTGGTAGGGGTTATATTCCCAGACATAGCAAGTGTGGATGTTTGTTTGTCTGTGTAGGGAGCAATGCTTTTGAGGCCATTTGCAGTCACTACAACCTCCATTGCCCTTCTTTGGTAAGCGTGCTGATGTCATTCACATTGAAATACACCTTTGGGGAAGGAGTAGCCCACTAATCTCTGTGGCATGTGCTATAACTGTGTAATGCTGTACTGTGATGTCCTAGTTAGGTAGGAGTTCCAATCCCAGATATGGCAACTATGAGACTAGGTGTGTGTGTGTGTGTGTGTGTGTGTGTGTTTGTGTGTCTGTGTTTGTCATTCATATCATGTGCGGAGGTGGCTGTGAGTGTGTAACAACTGGACTCATTGTGGAGTGGGTTTTGCAAATTTCTTATATGGTGGGCCTATTATATGTCACAATGTCCACCTTATAAGGATACCAGATGTCAAACAGCAGAGAGGTTGGGGTTGACAATCCATACCCCTATGTGTGACATCAAGGCCTGGCAAACAATTTAAGTAACCCTTGTATTACCCAGAGAACACTCTCAACCCATGTCTCATACAGAAACACACTTGGCTGGGCAGCAACTACTTTGTTGGTAGTTCCCTGCATATTTCCCACAGATAGTAACCATGGTGTGATTGCATTGGACTACAAAGGGCATGGCACCCTGTCCCATCACTACAATAAGCATATAATTGCATACAGTGCTCCTTCACTATCTTCCCCACTGGACACCTACAGCAACTGTAGTGCCATCAAATGTAACCCACAAAGGACATACCATGTCTTAAACACATGCCCTGTATGGAAATATGCCATTGACACCAGGGAATACCTGTATCATTCTGTAAATGTAGGTGCAGGTTCAACCTGGTGTCCATTGCCAGTTCCCACCACATTAGGCCAGGAATGGCTCATCTAATGATAACAATCTGTGTACACAACATGCGCCAGACACCCCAGGTACACTTCCACATGTCACAGAACATGCATGTGGGATGTGTGCACATCCCACACACCGTCCATGTCATGGACTATAGAACACATATCTTGCAAGCATTGCACAGCACTGGTTACACACAATAGTAACCCAGATGACTGGATGGTGAATACAATACCCACCTGTGTGGGCCACTCTAGACACTACACCCATGAGACACACTGCAGACTATTTTCATGTGGCCTGATGCCAAGGTATACTCTTTACCTAGCCTTGTACAGCCTTTTGGCACAGTCAATCACTACACACCTGTGAAGCAATGTACCCATGCATGTCAGTACTGGCAACCTTTGTCTGTGTATGTGTGTGGAGCATAATGATTTTGACACCATTCACACTCACTACACCTCTCATTGGTCTACTGAAGCATGCCTTCTGATGTCAGACACCTTCACATACCCTTTTCCCATATATCATCCTGATAACCCCTGTGGTGCATGTGATACCTGCGTATTTCTGTATTGTGGCAAACTAGCTAGATAGGAAGTCTAATCCTGACCCTGCCAACTGTGTTAATGTGTGTGAGTCCCTGAGAGAGTGTGGCTGTGCCAACATTGACACCTGTTCATGTGGACAGGCAGTTGTACTACACCTACCTTATCCCTCCTATATCACTGTTGCAGATGTCACTCACCATCGGATATACCTTTGGACAGTTCCCTTTCATCTAAGCTCTGTGGCACATGCAATAACTGCATATACATGTGATAGCAATACATAACCAGGAAGGGGGTTGAAACCCCATACTGGAAAGTGTAAAACACAAACAAACATGATTAGGATTTACTCTCCCACCCCCTCCCTGTCTTACTTTGACTCTGTCTCTCACTCCCTCTCTGATGGATGTGGAGAAGTACACCTGCTTTGCTTAGGCAGCAGCTTGTGTTTTGTAAGTGATGCTTATGATCAGCTGATGGCCATTGCACAAATTGCAGTCCCCCACTAGCTGATTGCATGTGGAACAACTGTGGTAACATTCCTATAGCCAATTGCATGGAAACACACTCCTGTACATAGGAACATTGTGTGGGTGTTGGGCCTTATCATTCACTGTGAGCAGGACCTCATGTCAGTGTTTGGCAAACAGCATCACAGATGGTATTGGGATATACCTCTAACAACATACACTGTGGAGACAGGCCAGTATACATGGGTGGGGGTGTTCCAGACATGACTACAGAATATAAGTGTTGCTCTTCTGCATTTGGAGTAATGTTGGTTTAACAGGGTTTGTGTGGAAATGGCTGGTCTACATGATTTAATGCCTGTCATGACAGTGTTACGTGTCTGAGAAAACTCCCACCTATAGGGTGATCGGCAGACTGGGCAGTGTTTGGAGTCTTATATTTCTTGTGTTACTCACAGATCACCTATCTTAGAACTGCAGAAGCATAGTCTGAGGATTGCAGTCAGTACATGTTGACAGCCATGAGGGTTACTAACTTCATATCCCTCATAGGACATATGTCACAACAAACCCTGTTACAACAGTAAATGTATGAAGGTATCATAGCAACATGCCAATATTGGCCCAGTGTTTGTGCCTCCAGCCACAAGTCTGTCAACCTTTGTATATATGTCATGCAGTAAGAGGTGCATATGTTCTGTACACCATTATTTATTGAAATCATACCTGATAAAAAGCCAGTCAGATATCAGACTGCTAGACATGTTATGTATAGTAGGGGTTATTTCTGAGGACATGACATGGGAATTCTCTGGCTGTGTGTACAATAGTGGGGTCTGTGTACTTATGGTGATTGTCAACAGTATCTGTATTGTGAATACGTACCTTGGCCTGTGTACAGACTGTAGTAGTTGTCATTGTTCTTGGTCCTGTTCTATCTGATGTTACATGCTGCTCCAGAGTATGGTACCCTATCAGCTCACATGTCTGTAGGGCCAAACACACACATGTCCCATACCACAGGCAGGCATTGGACCACACTGTGTCGTGACCCAGTATATGTGGGGTTAGTGTGTGAGTGGCACATATGAGGATGGTGTTGATCAGACAGTCCATATGGTGTCATATTAAGCTTGAGTACCATATGTGTCTGTGGCTGTGTTCACACTGGTTGTGAGTATGCAATTTCACACAGGTGTCTGTTACTCTGTGCTGTGACATGCCTGTAAAGCCTGCTATATTTGCAGGTACATGTGTATTCCCCCATATGGAATGTAGACCAGTGGTGTGGCAGTCTACCTGTAGTTTGCACAATGCTTTGTTACATGCCTAGCAGCTTAGTGTAATTACCCAGTCTGATGTTATGTCCAGATATTTGCAGGATGTGCTGTTGCTGGGCCACCATAACTGTTGTGTATGTCTAATAAAGCAGAAGGATTCTGTACAGATGTATGTCACTAACTGCTGGGTAGTATGTGGCCATGTGACCTCTGCACAACCAGTTACTATGTGTCCGAACAGACAGGAGTGTATGAATGCATAAACTGTGTGAGCATATGTAGTCATGCAGTTATGTGATTTACCCATGTACATGGTTGTTAACATCCACATTGTCAGGCTTGGTCCACATGTCTCACACAAAGGAGATCTGTGTATACCTATGGACTGACCAGAGAGTGCCAGTCTGTCCACATATATTGGCCATATCTCCGCTGTAGTCCACAGGATCATTACTGTGCTATCAGTGGTACTGTACTATGATGTCCTTAGAATGTCTGTCAGTAACCAATGACGTACATGTCAATAGCAGATGCGACATCCTATACACAACATGTCTGTTAAGACAACCCCAGTTACAGTAGCAACAGTCTACATATATACCTGCTATACATACATGACATCCCCTTGCACTAAGAGGTTGATACTATTGGTGCTGAGGTAGGACTCCACTCCATGTTCTGGACATATGGTAAGCATATATGTAGATATATATATATATATATATATATATATATATATATATATATATATAGACATATACATATCTACATAAATATATGGATATATATATACATATACATATACACATCTATATATGTCTGCACATATACAGATATATAGATATATATGCACATACAGTTATAGTTATCTACATAAATAGATATATCTGTACATATGTGATGTATATATATATATATATATATATATATATATATATATATATATATATATATATCGACATACATAGATATATCTGTATAGATATATATGCACATATAGTTATAGATATCTACATAAATAGATATATCTGTACATATGTGATGTATATATATATATATATATATATATATATATATATATATATATATATATACATATAGATAGATATAGATAGATATATCTGTATATATACATACAGAGAGATCTATAACTGGCCATATGTATCATGCACTATACAGATGTATATAAATGCATATATATGAATGTATATGTGTATGCACATATAGACATAGATCTACATATGTATATGTATATGTATATATCCATATCCTTGTCATGTGTAAACATTACTGTTGTGTGTACCTTCCCAGATGTATCACACCGTATGTATCTATGTGCATATTTAGATATAACAACATATGTGATGCAACAGTAATATCACTAACACATACTACACAATTGTAGAAGTCACAGCAATTGTTCGATATTACTCAATATGTGTACAGAAAGATATATTGTAAAAACAACAACTCTCTTCACAGCTGTCATGGTGTAGTAGTTAATTGTTGTGACTGTAGTGTACAGATGCCTGGGTTCAAGACCTGCAAGGGCTGTTTATTTTGTTGCTAGGCAGAACAAGGGCTGTTGGATACAGAGTGTTTAAGGCAGTTTTGAGCAGCTTTAATCTCATTTGCATGGGTTTGTGTGAAGCTAAGCACTGCTAACATACGGTTAAATGTACAGATGCTTACACTGTGTAGGCTTCACTTCCCAGTGTGCAAATGTGCTTAGATGTAGTATTGCAGCAATGCTGACACCTGCTAAGCATGGCTCAGCCCTGGTAACCAGTGCTCGCATTCCAGTCTGATAAAATAGCAGGGTAATGACATCTTTAATAAGTGTATGTAATGCCATGTACATAACATGCATCTATGTGCTGACATTACAGTAGCAAGGGGTGCGAGTCTCCTGTCTTGGACACTTGAGTATATATGGCTTATACAACACTCTTATCTGTGTGAATGTGTTACATACAAGGGTAGTATCCCAGGTTATGTGCCGCCACACTGGCATGTGGTGTATCATGCTGTTCCGACTGTTGACAGTGATTTTTCAAGCAAGAGTAGATTGCTAATTGTAGTACTGGCAACAAGCACCCCTGCATGCATAGATGGACTCTGTGTCCTCACTGTCATGTTCCTGGTGTGTGATCTGTGTCACAGTATATATCCCCTACTAGATAATGATCTGTCATGTGGAAATTAACTGTAGACTACTGTCTGTATAGCACATGTCAGTGAGGGCTGCCAACATGTAATATTGGCATACATATTGGTGTCAGATGTCTGTCTGTCAACACATTCATCCTGCTGCATAGCTAGCTGGCAAGCTGATGTCTGTCAGTCCCTGTACAGATGTGCAGATGTCAGGTATCCAGTTTGGATACATACAGGCAACCTATGCTTGACTGACACTGACATGTCTGCCCAGCTGTGTTATAACTGGCACAGATAGAACACAACACCTTGTACGCACCACATACCATAGTCAACAGAACATGCCTGGGTACAGGTCTCCAATACAGACACTAACCATGTTTTGTAATACATGTTGCATACATGTCAACAGGATCACCTCACTAGCCATTTTCAGGAAGCACCCAGAGGATTGGCTGATGCATGCCACTCTCACCCTGAGGGTCACCACAGTGGTGTCTGTAGAAGATTGCCTGCTGGCACATGGCAGGTGGCATGATACCACTGTACACACATCCCCTACACTTCCCATCTCTTCATGGACAATAGCAAGGTACACACATATGACCACCTGCAGCGATGCACCCCAGTACTAACAAATGTGCAAGTATGCATTACTGAGGATATCAGTGTCTGTGTGTTTGTACACCTGTAGTTGGGAATACCATGGGGCCCTTCACACCTACCGCAACACCCATTGCTATAGTTAGATGGGGCTGCTGCTGTACCGGACATTACATGTACCCTGTTACACTCCACTTCCTAATGGTTACCTGAGCTGTGTGGTACCAGCACAACACTATTGTACACATGGGTTGATAGGCATGGGATACCCACTGAGTTCTGGCAAGTGTGTGTATGTGTGCATGTGTGTATATCTGTAGGGTACTGCATTCTGAGGCCACATACTCCTATTACAATATGCATTGCCACACAGTAGTATGGATAGTGATGTTGCTGCCCATAGAAGAGACATGACAATGCATCACCCTACTATGCCTGTGGCATGTACATTAGATGCATATCCCTGTGGTACCACTGTTGAGATGGGCAATGGGTTGCACCACAGTCCTGGTCAATGTGTGCTGGTGGGTATGTCAGAGTGTCATCATGGGTTCCAGTGTGTACATTATCCACACTGGGGTGTGGGTGCTGTGTACATTGTCATTATACATGGTACCCCCAGTACATGTCCCATGTACCACTGTATGGTCACCACTGTCACCATCAACCATACAGGTAACTGATAACAGAATCCATCACAGTTATGCATGTGCTGTGTGCAGCCTACCTGTAACATATTGGACACACTGACAAGTTAGTTAGCACTGATAGGCCCAGGTCTCTTGGATGTGTGTCTGCCTGTTATGTGTCTGTTAATGTGTATATGATGGTATGTCACACTATGTATTGTCCATATACAACCATTACATCTCCCATAACCATACTGTACATGCCTGGGGGTGTTCTGCATGTAACATGTAACCTGGAACACACCTTATCATAAACCCTGTGTGGTGTGTGCAATTAAAGCCACACGCATCAGTAGCACTACATACCTAGGTAGGGGTCTAGTCCAAGTGTTGTCTTGTAAGAGCATGCATGTATGTGGAGGGATCTACTTCAAGTTGCTGATTATACATGTCCCAGGGGGTAACCTGTCCATGTGACATGCAGTAACTGTTATACAGACCTGTGACATGTGTTCAACTGTACCGAGGATATGGCACAGCTATGGTGTCATCACAGTGCCATATCCCTTGTGAGATATGACAGCAGACCATCCCCCTGCTGACACATGTACACCTACAACAAAAATGGATAATATTATGTAGACCAAAATCATTCAGTGTTACTAACAGCTATAATACATCATGGCTGGACAGCTACACTACCTGACCTGTAAGCATTAAACATTACTGCTTACAACATGTTACACAGTAGTACATTGGTACACTGTAGTACAGTCACCGTGTGAATCAAAACCATATTAGCCTGTCCCTGCATCGATGTTATGGATGACAGGGATGTGGCACATATATCATCATATGCACAGGGTGTGTTGGTTTCCAGAGACCGAGGGTGGGTCATACATTTGACACCATGTGTGCAGGTGAAGGGTGTAATTTGTTGATATGGGTGTGGTGATGTGGTGTGTGTAGGTATGGGGTTGCCCTAGGTGTGTAGTGTGTGGGTATGCATGCACACAGCTCTCCATGTGGCTGCTCTATACAGGTGTTTCTTGGACAGCTGCAGACCATACCTGGCAGGATGTGTAGTTCATCGCCTCTGGCCATGGACAAATGGACTGTGCCTGCGAGGGGTTTCATGTGCACATCCAGCTACAGGCCTTGATGTGCTACTCTCCAGTGATAATGACATATGTCCGCTGGAACCAGGACCCTCCTGGGACTGGCCATGGCTACGTGAATGTGAACTGCTGGGGTGTGGACAGCACCCCCCTGTGTGCTGGGGCTGGTACTGCCACAACGGAAATGGCTTGTTGTCCTTGCACATCCACATCGACTGCGAGATGTTGGTGTTGCTGGCCTACATCCACGCAGCCGTTGTCCCACTCCCACCAAATGTTTTAGCATGGACAATGCATGGTAGATGAGGCCCACCATCTCACCCACCCACCTATCCATGACCTCGGTATAATCACGGAGAGCACCTACAAGTTCATGGATGTTGTCACTAACAGAGGAGAAAGCAGCCCTCTGCAGCCTCAGACCCTGTCTGGTGTATAATTCCATATGTGCCTGTGCCCCCATGACAGTCTGAAACATGCGTCTGGTAGTACCAGTTGTGGCACTTTTGCCAGGGGCATGATGACCAGTGACCCTCCCACAAGCACTCCGGTACATCTGCCTATGTGGTGCCCTGCCAGACATCCGGCTATGCCTGCTGTGTCCAGACAGGGCAGGCATAGATACGACACTCTCCTGTACACTGCCACCAACCATCAACTGTACCTCTGCTAGGGCCACTGGTGATGGGGTATCTATAGGCACTGTGACTGTGTGCGAGGTTAGGGTGAATAACAGGGGGATATCAAACGATGGAGCAGTTTCGGCCTCTGACAACTCTGCCTGTGCCTCAACAGTCCTATCATTTTCTGTGTCTGTATGGACACCAACATCAGATTGCATGCAGGAGGGACCCTGACCCACCTCACCACCTGTGAGGGGAAAAGAAGAAATGCACTTTAAGACCTATACGGCATTGCATAACAGTACACACACACACACACACACACACACACACACACACACACACACACACACACACACACACACACACACACACCCTGATATTCCACCATAATACCTACTTGTCCCTGAGTTTATAGACAGTCCCGAGTTTATTCACTTAAGTTCCCCATCCTGCATTACACTCGGTAACATACAGTCATTAATACCACTCATTAACATATCATTCTTCTAAATGCCTAGACAAGTGATCACAACACATGACCTGTTACTCCATTACCTCTTTGACTTGATTGGAGTAGGTTTTACAAGGCCTCACTGCTTTCATCCATTGTTCACCCTGGGTATGTCCGGACATCGTGAGCATGGCCCCCATATGTTAAGGGCTACTACGTTCATTCATTAATGTCACGCACTGGAGAGTCATATGTAACTATTGCTCAGTAGATGCAAGATCTGCTGCTCAATCAACTAATTATGTGAACAACAGTAATATATGGATACACTCCCTGGTGTTGTCTAGTAATTCCCCAATGCATCTGTAGTGCTGCATATGTGGGTAGTCATTCACCTTTCTGCTAATTGCAATTTTAACAGTATACCTGGTGTCTACTTTCCCTCCCAATGCATGTTCCATGCTACAGACCTTATTATACTATCAGCTATCATGTGATTACATATCAGGCAAGTATTCCTGGTGTCTCAGGTGTCAGTCCATGTCCATGTACTGCATGATTCCAAGGCGAAGTGCTGACATATGAGCAACCCCACAATCACACATGTGCATACATGGACACCCACACAAACAAACACACACATGCACACACACATCCTACATGCATCAACTCCCTTCCACTCCACCAGATTGCACTTACAGACATAATAACCCCCCCCCCACACACACACATCTACAGGTGAGGCTGCACAAAGATAGTACACAGACCTCCCATTACCCATCTGTCAACATGCATGACATATGGTACACAACAGCATGTAGTGCAGCTGTAGTCAATCCATGCTAGCAACAGTATACAAGTGTGTGATGCATGGGCTGTGTTAGTAGGTGATGCCCCTTCCTATGGAAAACACTACACCCATATACACAGTATTACTGTGCACCTGTCCTGCATCCTGCCATATACTGTGCAACATACCCCACAGGTATACACACATCATTGCTGAATTTGTATTACTCTGTCAGTTATATCTGCTCTAATGCTCACAACCCCTATGTGTTTGTCTGACACATACATGGGATGATATGTGGACAGATGTCATTTGTGAATGCCTGATGTCTGATTTACAGATCTCAACATCAACGATGCATGTATGATGAATATGATACTATTACACTGACAACCGTCAAACCTTACCGTGGCTATGAGGACTCACCCTTATTGATATGATGTCCCCTTCCTTGATATGCCATGGGACCACATCACTGCATATGTTAACATTACATGAGCATGATATGTAACATATTTCCTGTACATTCAATTGTAATGTCTAACACGTGTTAGTTGTGCTAATGCTGACCGCGATGCATTCCACTCCGTGTGTGCATATGTGTGCACGCCCTTATCATGACAGTTTGTTGCACCTATTATGTGTACTACAACAGTCACTATTCCTGGCAGGGATATATTAGCATGGGACATCTGCATTTGCTAGTATATGGTCAGTCTGCCCTACACATGTCCCCCAACTCTGCATGATTGCAAGGTGAACTCATGTGCACTTCCCTTGGAGTTCACACACTGTCATCACTATTGCTGTGGAGTCAGTGTTACACCTGCCACAGTTCCTGAACCTGACTTTGTGCAGATACAGCCATTTGTAGCATCCTTAAGATCCCTGCTGCAGTGCACTGGTGTGTCATGATGACAACCCCCCACCTTCAGCCTTTTTGCAGATGCCTGACAACTATGGCCTACACATGTGTGTCAGTTTGCAGTGTCCCAAACACTGAACACCACATGTAACAGGCTAGTCCCAGCTAATGAATGGCAAACATACAGGTGTACACTGGCACTGGCACAGTTCAAATGGGGATTGTGGGCCTGAGGTGGGGTGAGATGTTAGTTGTGCAGCACATATATCTTACATGATACTGTCTGTAGTTTCTAACATGGTCATGGTAAACCAGTACACATTGCAACACATGATTTTTGGGGACCTCTTCTGTTATGCATACACTACCTGAAGAGAGGCCTGGCTGATGTTTCCTGTGGTACAACTGTCACATCTGATTACCCTAACCCATAGGCGACATGCTTGCAGAGTCCAGGCAATTGCTAAAATGGGTATTGCACAGCCAGTACTTGCTAGACATTCCTGAAACCCCCTCAGTGTTGTGGCATGCTACTAGGCAGCCCGCATGACCAGTTTGCTAAATGTGACATCACCTGTCTTGGATGGCCATCTGCTTATTTCCTACATCATTCCTGTCCCATACATCCTTGCCACATAAACGACCGTCTGCACTTGCCATGGTATATGCAATGGTGGGGTATGGCTACATGTCCAGCTCATGTGTGCTACCTGTTGGGTATGGGGTCCACACCATGCCATGTAAAATGTGTGCATGCCACAGCTGCCTCAATTGCAGGTAAGTGTGCACATTTGATGGCCAAATGTCTTGGACAGCAGACAAATACGTGATGTGACACTGGGGATGTGTACTTGCTGAAAGGTGCATTTCCATAACAAATGCATGCAGCCAGTACCTCAACAGCTGCTTCTCCACTATATTTTATGTGGAGTGTGTGCACATATTTGCTTCCAGTGTTTGTGAAGGTATGCATTCCCCATATTTGCTGCCCTAACATACCTTTCTGTATTACACACTCATTGCTCATGTTGGGACCACATTGCAGTTTTTAAGGCTTGTGGACCAGTGTATTATGATACGTCGTAGTGTAGATCTGTAACAGATGCCATTGTAATACTGTTATAGACACTGTTGTAGCACTGTATATGGGTGATGTTTCACATATGTCCCTAATGAAGGCCATTTGTCCCACCATTATGTTCATCCCTGTGGACACATTTTGCAATGACAGGATGTTAGTTATATTGCAGGTGTTTGACATACACTTCAGATACACCATCATGGTCACCACTGTGATGCAGTGCAGTTAACAGCAACAATACATGAACATGTACGGCATGCATTATGGGTAGGTGTGTTAAATGTGTGCATAGAATATACCATAGCCATTACATGACCAATGTATGAGCAAGCATGAACATTAACTATACACACCAGCTACAGGCTGCTGCCTTGGTGGTATACCAGAGGGACCTACATAAGAGTGTGAGAGATGTGATGTTAGTAGCCACAGCTGTGGCGGTGGTACAGGGTGGGTGCAGCATTACAGTACATCAACAGTACAAGTCCACAATACTACAGCTTATGCACATCTGTTTATTAATAATAGGCAGCAACAGACTATATATATGTCATCTCACATATGCATGATCTACCTGTACAGATGCAGATAGATACGCAACAGTGGTCTCCTAATGTGCCCTGTGGCCTTACCTGCATGGTCCTTGGCCGGTGTGTGGGTAGCACCCACCTCCACTATGGTCTCTGCCAGTTGTTGCGTGTGCGGGCGGGCAAGTGCCACAAGGCTGACGAGGAGCTCCATAACAGATGTCATGGGGGATGATTGGTGTGACTCCCCCCTGTTGTGAGGTGATCCCCTGGACTGCAGCAGCATACTGACAGGCATTGTGAAGCAGGTCACTGCAATGATGCCGGACTTGCTCATAACTGTGGTTATGCAGGCCAACATCATTGACCCTGTGGACTACATTGTTCCAAAGGGCCATCCACTCCTGCTGTCCTTCCAAACAGCACCTGGTAATGCTGTACCAGGTGGCTGATGATGACCTCATTTTCATCCGCTGAATACACAGGTAATCTGCCGAGTGGCATCTTGCCTGAAAGACATAAAGATGGAAACAGGTCTGAGCAACTCTTACAGCAAGGTTATCATAGTTCTTAATATACATCTCTGCCCCCCCACCATATCTGTGACAACAAACTGTTCACACAACTCAATAGGTATGGCTACAGCTTGCCTGCCATTGGGACATATATCGTATTGTACCATGCTTTGGGCTATATGTTTGTAGCCATGTTCCCTGTGGGGACACTATCATTGTTGGCCTGTTACAGACAATGTCGCCTGCATGCCATTGTAAGGGCCACTATGGTTCCATATATGCATGTGGTCTGTTTGCTATGTGATTGCTGCACATCTGTTGTTATTTGTTATTGGGGATATCTATGCATGCTGTTGGACATGATCCAGTATTGTGTGGACTATTACTTACCCACATATGTTCTATAACAGTGACACAATAGCATGTTTAGGGAACAGTTTCCAGCAGACCCACCTCTCCCACATCATCTGGCCATGTTACCAGGCCACATCACATGTGAGCCCCACCCTGAGGCCTCCTCATCTACTGGTCTTGCACTACCTTCATGTGGAACCACCTCAGGGGATGGTGCCCCCCCCAGGGCACACATAGACATGATCCTGTCACCCGAGGTCAGGTCCATGGTCTGTTGTATAGGGAGCTGCACAGAGACTTGGGGATGTGCTACAGCACCTTGAGGCCCTCAGTACACATTCACAGGGTCCACATGTTCCTCCTGCTCAGCCTTCAGCCCAGGCAACTTCAGGGCCATGAAGCTGCTGTTGTGACAGGAAATGGGTGGGGGCCTTGTGCCCATTGTTTCCATATGGAGGCTCATGGGGCTTCCACATCACAGACAACACCCACCATCCGGGGTGTTTACCCACCATGTGTCATATACCCCCCTGTAGGTTGTCCTCTCTACCAACCCAACCCACCTCCACAAATATACTTGCTATCCTTCCCCAAATTCTCATTCCCACCTTCACAGACAAGGGCAATGTGGTACCAACAAGGGGTTCACATGTGACATAACCATCCATGTTGCACACACTTACTGCTGTAGATATATATATATGTATGTGTGTGTGTGTGTGTGTGTGTGTGTGTGTGTGTGTGTGTGTGTGTGTGTGTGTGTAGATATATATTATGTTGTATATATGTGTTTTTTTTATATATATATATATATATATATATATATACACACACACACACACACACACACACACACACACACACACACACACACACACATAGGTGTCTGTATATCTGTAGACATACATATAAATAAATGTATATATATATATATATATATATATATATATATATATATATATATGCACACACACACACACACACACACACACACACACACACACACACACACACACACACACACACAAACACACATAAGTACCTACATATATATGGGGTACATTCAGACATCAGGTCCACAATCTCTAACTCTCCTTCCTACACAGCTGCACTGTTCTGTCTTGCTACAACACAGACAGGTGCCACATGTGGACACAGCCTAACATTAGGGGATATATATAGGGACAGATTGCAGGTAAGCCTATTACACACCTATGGTATTTCAGCATGCTACATTACACATTAACTTAAGTGTCCTGCAAGTGGTCGGCTCTGTAACCTACGTGTCCATCATTATGGCATTACTTCCACCACCAGCTTTTGGCGACAGTACTATACATGTTTTCCATTACACAACACACACTATGATGGCTTACATCTTGTCAATCAGTGCTGCTCTGCACAGTATGGGCATGGTCCACTACCCACAGGAGCAGACTCTATTGTCCATAGCAGTTGTTCAGCTGAACATCATTACAACAATAAACCTGATGGCACATATAAATCATTCCACATCATCTATTCCAATATTATGGGCCAAGTACTACAGTCAATTACATGCATATATACTTCACATACCTGTTGTGGGAATGATGTCTGTTCTGTGTAGTTTGCTTGTAAGGCTTTGTTTAGTGTTGTTTTTTTTTCCTTTGCTTTTGGCTTTTTTTCTTTCTTTCTTAGTTTGATTGTTTCACTCTCTCCCTCTCTCTCTTGCTCTCTCTCTCCAGTAAATGGATTGAGCTGCTGTGAATAGATTGCAACATGGATTTTGTAGGTGATGCACATGATCAGGTGATGGCCTCTGCACCAATCACTACCGGCATGCAGCATGCTGTGTAGTACTTCCAATTACCACTGTCATGGCAACCCACTACTATAAATCCCTATATCATGTGGGCATGGTCCCTTGCCTTTCCTGTATGGTGGACATCATTCCTGTGTGTGGGCAGCAGTGTTACAGACAGCAGGTAGCAATACCTCTTACAAGAGGACTTGCAGACTCAGGCCAGCTACATATTTATATAAGGATCCAGAACTACAAACAGAGTGTGAGTAGTGTTGTTATATGCATTGTATAACACCAGTGTTACAGGGTTTGTGTGTCCATACTAGTTTAACATGGAATGCAGTCTGTCTGCATAGCACTCAACTGTGGGTCTAGCCACATAATGGCCAGAGGTGTGCCTCTAATGTTTTGTATGTCCACCACACAGGTCTTTCTGTGAAATATATCACTGGCAGTGTGTGTGTTGAGTGCTATCAGTACATAGCTACATCCATTTGTGTTTCTGACTTCATATTCCTAACTAAGAGTATGTTGCAGAATATCCTGTAACACCAGCAACTTGCTCAGTGTATGACAAGACTATTTCACATATGGGCCTGTGTTCCAGCCTCTGTCCTCCACCTACATACCAGGCTTTGTCCATATGGCATGCAGTAAGGGGTTGTTATGTAGAGGCCTGTGGTTATGTCATGCTGCCATTCATGCCATCATTCCAGTGCTGTTGTGGCCCTCACACATAGTGTGTGGTAGGGTCCATATATATGTGGGCTTCATCTGCACAAAACATGAGTGCCCTTCTGCAGTCCAGAGATCAGTGTATATAATGGTGTTATATGCCCCTGCAAGTCAGTCTATGGGGGGTATGCACTATATATAACCTAGGCTGTTACAACATGTGAGGGATATCAGTAGTATTCTGCCTTAAGGTATATGGATGTACATTACCATTCATTTCACCTTGGGAACATTGCTGGCCTACTGCTTACTGCCATACATACTGTTCTGTTTGTCAGTGTGATTGTGATGTTTTCAGTTATGCATTGTTATGTAATAGATACATCCTATTGTGTCAATTTAAGTCTTTTCCCCCTAGGGATTGAGTACAGAGTGTAGTTAGATGCTGCTGGGCTATGCATCTGCATTATTTACTGTTGATTGATTGTTATCCTATGGCCCAGTCTGTCTTTACTGTTGTACTATGTGAAGGTCTTGGCCTGGACAGCAATATATGTTATGCTTTCGGATTACTGTATTAACTTCTCTGTTTGAGAGTTGCATTAATCTGTTTGTATGTATTTCAAAGCCTAAACAGCTATATGACATGGCATATACAACTGCAATAGTGCACAAATAAAACTTTCTTATGTGTTCAAACCTGTGTGTGGTGTTATATCTTTTGACTTCTCTGAGGGTATATGTTTCAGGCAACAATTGTCTTTTGTATGGGTGACTCATATACTGTTCATTTGATAAGGTGGCAACTGTAGGAATACTGGCTGCTCAGTGTGGTGTGCCCCCTCTAAACATGTATCTTCCTATACATATCTCTCTGTGTGTATGTATACACACACATATATATATATATATATATATATATATGTATATATATATATATATATATATATATATATATATATATATATATATATATAAATATATACATATCTATAGACATATATATGTAGACATACATATCTATAGATGTATGTATATATATATAAATATATATATATATATATATATATATATATATATATATATATATGTATATATATAAATATTTATATGGGTCTAGGACTATTCACTGACAGCACATTTCACTGAAACACATTTGAAAGTGCACAGTTCACTGAGCGATCAATTAACTGAAAATACAATTCACTGAAACACATTTCACTGAAAGCTATATATGGCCTTTTCCCCACTGTAGTGCAACCCTGGAGTTAGTATATATAGTAAGGGGGTGTGGTGGGCATAGTCCCCCACCTATTTTAAATATTTTGAACTATATACATGGATACTCGCAATTCCAATAAGTTACTCTTTTCTGAACATAATATATATCCAAACTCCAAATAAGCAGGTAATTTGAGGAACAGATTGCCCTTTTTTTCAGGTGAGAGTGGGATGTTGGGAAGAGATAGTAGGTATATTTGGGGAGGTAGGTTGATTAGGATAACACACAAGACAGACAAGACAGCATACAGGGGTAGTATATGACACATGTGGGGGGTAAACAACTTGATGGGGGGGGGTGTTTGGAAATTAGAATCCCATGAGCCCCTTAATGGAAACAGTGGGACTGAGGTACCCACCCATTGTCAGTCACCACTGCACCTTCACAGCCCTAAAGGTGGCTGTGCTCGGGGATAATTAGGAGGGCCAGGTCGACCCTCTAGTTACGACAAGCAGCCCTCAAGCTGGTGTAGCAGATCTCCAAACTCCCTGCGGAGCTCGCTACACACCATGCCCCAGACCTGGCGACGGGTGACAGTGTCCTGTCCATTCCCGATCCGGGGGGGTTCCACCTGAAAGTGTTGCAGTACCAGCAGATGAGGAGGTCCCAGGGTGGGCCCCAGATGTGCTGATGCCTGGTACCACGGCCAGCTGAGGTGGGACAGGTGGTTCCGCTGGGACCGGCCTTCCAAAACGTGCTATGGTGTTTCAATTTTACAACATATGTGGGTAAGTAATAGTCAACACATTCCAGGATTAGGTATAACAGCATGCATAGATATTCCCATTTACCTAAAATACCAGATATGGAACAGTTGCATAGCAAACAGAACACATGAATATATGGAACCACAGTGGCCATTACAACAGCATGCAGGTACATTGATGGCAGCATGCCACCAATGTGGGAGTATTTCAACATGGCACATGCATAAAAACAAATTTAAATATTTATTAAACAATAGGACATATGTCCCAACAGTAGATTTAATGCAGCACATACCAATTGAGTTGTGTATTTAGTTTATTGTTGCAGATATGGTGAGGGGGAGAGAATGATGTCAATTAACAACTAGTATATTCCTTTAGTTTTCAATATTTTCCTCAGCAGTGCTGTGATCTGTACCTTACAGGTATTAGTACACTACCCTATGGCCTTAGTTTGGATAGTGCTATGGATGTAGACAACTATATACATGAACTGTGTTTTACCTGCAGTATACACCTCTTACCTGGTATACCTGTGGAGATATTCTTTGTTAACACTACCTAACTGTTTCTACACATATTCCCAGATTCCAGGTTGATGTTATGCACATACCTGTCCATCTCTTATTGCACACACTCTAGGCATGTCTTGACCACATGCAGGTGAACCGGGACATATTTTGACTATTGCCCTCTTAAACCTTTGGTGAATTGTACAATGACAGGTTTGTTTTCATTGACATTTTTCAAATATGTACATGCCTGACAGTCAGTTATATGACATGAAATGCTGCCTACATATCAGAGATTAGCACACTGATATGCCAGGGGAAAGGGTAACAGCTGGCAGATAAGGGCCGATTACCTGGACATTCTGGACAATTCTGTGCACTTGTGGGGTATGATTCTGCAAAAAGCTTACTACCACTCACAGGATTTGGACCATAGCTGTGTCTGCTAAAAATAAACCAGTGTCCATCACAGTTGAGTGTGCTATATAGATATTGCTGTGTATCTCTTCTCTGATTTCTGTCTATAAGTAGTTTTACAATCTGACCTTGTAATTACAACACTCATACAGGGTTTCCTAGACAGTTTTATTATGTAGCACAGTGTGGGTGACAGTAATGAGTAATACCTTATTATTCAGAGCAACTGCAACACTAACAATGCCATACAATACCAGAGTAAACAGTACCAGTACAGGATATCAGTCCTTTATTTCTAGGCAAAGTTTTTGTATCTGACAGATGGGGGCAATGTTTGTTAGCACTACCTAAATGTTGCCACACATATTTCCAGACTCCACATTAGTATTATGCACATATGTCTCACTCTGTTACTGCATACACTCTGGCCACAGCTTGACAACATAGGGGTGGAGATGGGACATACTTGGCATATTATTCTCATAACATTTTGGGGAGTTGCTAGAGTGACAGGTTTGTTCTTATAGATGTCTGACAATCAGTTGTATTTCTTATTTGCTGCCTAAACGTCTGGGATTATCCCACTGATTTGCCAGGGGGACAGGGTGCAGATATGCAATTTACTGGACATTCTGGACATATCTGTACAATTGTGGGGTATGATTTTGCATACAGCATACTACCAATCCCAGGATTTGAACCATGGCTGCACATGATAAAAACACAACAGTTCATGTCTCAGTTGAGTGTGCTATTTGAATTATGTTGTCTGTCTTTTTACTGTTTTCTAAGTCTTTCTCAGTTGTACTATATGACCTCTTTTGATTACAACAATCATATACAGACATTCCTACACATTTTATTTATGTAACACGGTGTGGGTAACAGTGCTTATTACAACAGTACCATTAAAAGATTGCAACTCTACATTACCATATGATACCAGAGTAAACACGTGCAGTCCAGCAGTTATACCTTTATTGTCAGGCTATTATGCTTTTATTTACATACAACCTATATGGGACTCTTCCTGCTATATTCTCTGGTGTATGCAGTACATGCCTTAAACAATACAGGTTTTATACAGGCAATTAACCTACCACTACTACTTTTAGATTTATTTCCTATGACAGTACATGCAAGAGTATTACTATCCTGTCTCGTGTCACAACCGCTGCAATCTACAGGCACTGGCTTCCTTGTTCGCAGCCCGCTCATCTGCCACTGTGAAAGACATAAGAGGAATATTTAGCCATACCTATCCATAATATACATGACCTTGCAATTATTAAACAGGTAGTGGACTGATACTTACACACAGCTGGGACATCCCACATCTTCCTAGCCTCTTGGATCCACTGATCCAAGAGATCCCCCTTTCTCCGCTTCAGGACGGCATAGTGATGCCTGACCTGCTCACCAGTTTGTGGTATGCCAGTGGCACTGGTGAGGTCACAGGTGAGATGGTCCCAGGCTTCTGCTTTGTACTGGGAACCCTGGTACTGGCCCTGCAGCAGTATCTCATCATGGTCTTTCACAAGGAGTCCTGCCATGACTCTGGACTCCTGGATGCCCCAGCACTGCCTCTGAAAGCACACACCCTCTCCCATACCAGTCATAATGCCTACAGGAGGAAGCTGCAACCAGTTATGAGATGTATTCCTGCCTGTTGGGTTTAAATAGGGCTGATTTCCCACACTTTACCATGATTGGACGGTTCTGAAAATGCTAAGCTATGGGTAAACCTGCTTACTTAAGGTTGGCATTGCTTAAACGGGTATACCAATGGGCAAACTGAGGTAGCAGGTATACACATTGTTTACACCTAGTAAGCTGGGCTGTGCAATGCTTAGCAATGCTTAATTTTTAATTTGTATTCTATTTCTTTTTTGGCATCGAGAGGAGAGATAACTATCCCAGCCGAGTGTAGCCTCCCGGACATCTCAAATGCGCAGGTGAAAGCTGCTCTCTCTAAAGCTAAAAACACAGCATCAATGGGACCGGATGGTGTCCCCGGCTGTGTGCTACACGAGCTAAATGAGGAATTAAACCCGCACATAAGGCAGCTGTTTAATCTCAGCCTTACCACAGGATACGTGCCCAAGGACTGGCGTACGGCAACTGTGGTCCCACTCCACAAAGGCGGTGCCTCTACGGACCCTGGTAATTACCGCCCCATAAGCTTAACAAGTCTAGTCTGCAAAGCTATGGAGAGGATCATAATGGAGCTCATAAACAAAGATATAGGGGACTTGCAGACATTGGACCCGACCCAGTTTGGCTATGTCAAGGGAAGATCGTGCCTTTTGAACTTGGTTGACTTCTTCAAAACAGTCACCAAGGCCACTGATGAGGGAAAGGCAGTCCATACAGCCTACCTTGACCTTGCAAAGGCTTTCGACACAATACCCACTCGGGTATTGTAGAAAAACTTACCAGCTTAAATGTAAACCCATATGTCACAAGATGGGTTGCAAACTGGCTTAAGGACAGAACCCACAGGGTTAGAGTTGCTGGCGCTGTGTCAGACTCCAAGCCGGTCACAAGTGGTGTCCCACAGGGCTCGGTCCTTGGCCCCCTATTGTTTGGCATCTACTTCTCAGAAGTACAGGCCAACATGGGAGGACTTTGGCTGACAAAGTTTGCAGGCGACTGCAAACTGGGCCATAGTGGAAAGTGCATCGGACACGGATATCCTTCAGAAGGGACTCACGAAACAGATAGCTGGTGCCAGAGCCATGGCCTGAAGTTAAGCCAAAAATGTATAGTCATACCGCCGGGAAAAACAAGGTAACCCCAAGCTACGATATAGGTGGCAATCCACTAAGCACAGAAGAGGTTATCAGGGACCTGGGGACCCAGGTTGACAGTGGCCTTTCTTTTGACAATCACATTGCTAAAGTGGTTAGAAAGACCTGCTAGATTGCCCACCTGATCATGAAGGATTCACATCCAGATCTAGTGAGGTCATTGTTCCCCTGTACTCTTCACTTATCAGACCAATGATCGAGTACAATGCCCCATTAGGATGTATCTCACCCGACATCTGCAGCAATTGGAGAGACCCCAAAGTTCCTCACCAAAAGGATAAAGGGACTCCAAAATCTGTCATATGCTGCCAGATTGAAGAAACTCCAGCTCTATTCAGTCATACCGTCTGCTCAGAGGTGACATGTGCCTGACATACAAGGCCATGTCCAACCCGGAATTAATGGACATACTCCACCTCAAAAATCCAAATCCACCAAAACCACTAGAGCAAGCGACTTAAACCTTAGCACGGATATAAATAGGACATGCTGGAGGGATAGATTTATCACTCAGAGACTCCCTATGCTGTGGAATAAAATCCCGGTCCATGTGAGGCAGAGCACCTCGCTGACTCTGTTCAAGAGAAATCTAGACCTGTGGATGGGAGATCGTAGGTTTACCCCAGGAATCATCTCTGTGTCACTGCTGGACAGAG
The DNA here is from genome assembly GCF_019279795.1 of Protopterus annectens. Lineage (NCBI taxonomy): Eukaryota > Metazoa > Chordata > Ceratodontiformes > Protopteridae > Protopterus > Protopterus annectens. Next base: position 179,119,781 of record NC_056729.1, on the reverse strand, counting down.
GCACAACAAACTAATGGGCACAGTATTTTTTCATATAAGGGGTGGCGTAAGCCACAATAATTTGGGCTAGGCTTATAAATGCCTTAGGGCAGATAGCCTAGTATAAACCTATGAACCTATGAACCGATTACATGTTATATATGTGTTTGGTATCCATGATTCATATGTATGTACACTGTATGGGGTCCTTTTGTTAATTATGGGATTTCAACACTTTATTACAATGACACCTCACCTCTGGGCTTAATGCAGTACTCCAGTTCACATATTTATGTTATGTAGTAGGTTATACAATATAAAACTGTATATAGATTCCTTTCACATGTTCAGTTTAATTTTCCTACATTGAGGATCTGTTTGGTGATACCTCAGTCCCATGTACTGCTGTGATGGCTTAGTGGTTAACTGCTGTGACTATAGTGTACAGGGTTCTGGGTTCAAGAGCTGCAAAGGCTGTTTATTTGTTTCTGGCCAAAACAGCAGCTGTTGTATACCGAGTGATTAAGGCACTTTTAAGCAATTGTAAGTGGGTTTGCCCAGGTTTGCGTGAAGGTAAGCAATGCTAACCTCCGGTTAAATATGCTTACAGAGAGTTAGCTTCAGTATCGCTTAACCTATGTGTGCGTTGCTTACCCCCACGCAAATGCACTCAAACCAGCTTACTACTGCTTAAATATGCTTACTCTTGCTTAATAGTGCTTACTCCCATGTACTCCCGCACTAATTTAGACAGTAATGTAAAATGGTTCTTGGGAAGGTGGTGGATTTGGAAACTGTATGGATTTATTATCCATTATACATTGCACCTTTGATTTGTATCCCTGATTCCTGTGTACATATACTGTATGGGGCACTTGTGATTATCTGTGGATTTTACAACATTATGACAATGACACCTCACATCTGCATTTAATACAGTACTCCAGTTCACAAATATGTGTTATTTAGTAGGTTATGCAACAAAAAGTATTGTTCATAAAGTGATATGACATGGAAAATGGAATGTACTGGGGTGAGACTTGAACCAGGAATGACTGCTCTGCCCACTACACTATTGCAGTACTGCTTCATTTGCATATATCTTGATTTTTTTCCTCTTGTGCCATTTAAGCTGCAATATACATAACTAAGCAATGGGAAAACCATGTGCCTATGGTTAAATTGTATCTGTTTCATAAAAAAATTGCTTGTTTATATTTTATATTTTAATTATTGCTCTTATAAACTTGGGGGGATGTTGCTGGGGGTATGCGGACACCTATGAGTGGTCTCGCTCATGCTATTCTTGCTTGCAGGGGCATGTATATTCTGAGAGCTATGCTGTCAGACACACCCCCTGCACTCGTACACACTCTGTATCTGATTAGGAGCCCAGGCAGTGCACCTTCATTAATATGCCTGCCTTGCTGCCGTCCTGCTCCTAAACAGCCACTTCCATGCAAGACTAAGCTAGTCATGCACGGACGTATAGTGAATCTGGGGGTCAATGTCTGTAAAGAATTCACCCATTCACACACACACACACACACACACACACACACACACACACACACACACACACACACACACACACACATATACACACATCTGTCTCTCTACATATAGATAGATAGATAGATAGATAGATAGATAGATAGATAGATGTATAGAAATAGATATATCAATAAACATATTTAAAATATCTTTTTTATCTTATTGATCCTTGGCATTATATTCAGATTCCAAAAGATGGTTCCATTAAGGCCAAGATGCTGAGCAAGAGTTATGCCAAAACAATGACACTGGTGATTCTGTAATAATTAGACATTTCATGTACATGCTAATTGGAAGTTGCAGTGTAAAACTGCAACTGAATCAGAACTATGCCAAATTTTGCAATAGAATGTACAACTCAACCACCAATAGATTCCACCAAAATCATACATTAGGAGACAGGATACATCTAAACAGAAAAGATGCTAGAGGCTAAAGAAATCGTGAAAGACAGTTTAGAAAAATATTTCTGGAACTGCGTATATGTTGCAGTTTGGTACAGGAACAGTCTTACAGGAGTGTATGGTACAAGGCACAATTAAGGAATCCTGATAATGTGCCTATGGCTTGGAGACACCAAACATATCAGCAGGCCACCTCAGACTAAGAAATTATAGACAGATATAGTTTAAACAAAGATGTAGTGTAAACTGTCTGTGGAAAATGTGCATCCCACATGTCACCAGGCAGTCTGTAGGGTAACCCTGTCTCACTAAAAGCAAATGTTTGCCTTTTGCTCTAGGACATACCAGTAGCACATGGGTGATACTGCAGAGGTGCCTCAGACACCTGTGTGCAGCTTATTGCAGAAGTTGCAAGCCATCATGTGCTGGATCACACAGGACTAAGTAACATTCACCAGAACACCATAGGAATGTTAAAATGTTCTGTGTCATTGGCAATCTCCCTTGTGTTTTTGTTATGTTAGACTGCACCTCTCTGCCAATAAAACTCCTATCCAATGCAGAAGGAGAGTACTTCTATAACCTGAATGGATGATCATCTCTCATCTTTTAGATAGTTTGCTAAGCAGGTGGCTTCATCATAAGCATCATAGTAGCAGACCCTGGCTATGTTCATGATAATTGTGTATGGAGGAATAGTGCTCTTAGTATCTAGTAACTATGAATATGTGCATCTACATCATACTAACAGATAATTGAGATTAGCTCACCTATAAGAAATCTATCCACATAAGCTATGGATATATACAACAGAGTTTGCTGTGAGAGGAAAGGTCAGTGTTGCACTGAAATCCCAACTCCTTTCTTTGGACATTTTCAGCGGTTCACTGTAGTATGTACCAGAAAAGACTATAGAGATGCTCACAGTGTATTCCATGTTGCACAGTATAATAACAGCTAAACAGAGTGGACTGACAGCCCATGTTGTAAGTGATCTACCTCATAAATCTCAGGCAACTTAATGTGAACAACCACAGACACCACCAGCAGTTTCAGAGGACATATGTGTTACTAGTATGACAAAGACAACGCAGACTAGGAATGTATGATTAAGCATTGGTAATACATTAAAGTGTGGTTTATGACTATGAGCCATGACATGCTATGACAACAGTGTACAGTTAGTTGTAGATGGGACCACCTATACCCAGCCAAAAAATATAACAAATCTGCTGGCCGATAAATTTAGCTTGACTTTCACCCCCCCATCACCTCTGGGTACCTCCCCAAGAAAATAACCTCCATCATTCCTCTACCAGTTATCACAAAACAATAGATCATCATGGCACTTGGTAATGCTAAAAACATGGCCTCAATGGGTCATAACAATACACCAGAATGTGTCTTAAATAGCTAGAAATATGACCTATCAGACCCACTAAGATCTCTACTTACCCACAGCCTCCAGATAGGCTTCATCCCTGGGGAGTGCTGGACAGCAGTGGTGATCCCTCTCCATAAAGGAGACCATCAACAGACTCAGGAAATTACAGATACATAAGTCTTATTAGTCTCATATACAAGGCCATGGAAATAATAATCATGGACCTGATAAACAATGACACAGGAAATCTCCAAGCATTGGCCACAACCCAGTTCAAATCCGTCAAGAGCAGGTTATACCTGCTCAATCTGGTGTACTTCTTTGAGAGAGTCACTAAGGCCATGTTTTAGGGTAAAACAGTGGAAACTATTTACTTTTACCTGGCTAAGGCATTTGACACAACTCCCTACTTGGGTATTGTAGATAAATTCACAAAATGTGGCATAAATCCCTATGTCACCAGATGGAGTGGACAAATGTTAGAGTGGGGGAATCCCGATCATGCATGTGGCCCGTAACTAATGGCATATCACAGGGCTCGGTGCTGAGACCTCTCCTGTTTGGAATATACTTTTCTGAACTCAAGGTGAATGTAGATTACCTTTGGTTGACCAACTTTACTGATGACTGTAAGTTGGGGGCAATCACTGAATCCCCAAATGACATAGATATACTTCCGAAAAGTCCGACTCAAACAAATAATTGGTGCCAGTGCCATGCCCTAAAACTAAATGCAAAAAAAAATGCATAATTATATCCTTTGGGAAGTCAAATACCACTGCAAATTGCAATATTAATAACACACCCCTAATAGCAAAGCCCAGTGGTGGGAGATCTGGGTAGACAGACTGTAACCTGAAGTTTGACTACCATGTGTCCACGGTGGTGAGGATATCTTTCTATGTGACATAACTAACAGATAAGGGCATGGCATCCAGATCTAAGGAGGTTATAGTGCCACTAATCTCAGCCCTCATCAGACCAATAATTGAGTACAATACACCTTTCAGCATATACCTAACCAGGCACTTGCAACAGCTAGAGCAGCCTCAGAGGTTTCCTACAAAAACACAGGGAGTAAACAACATATCCTGTGTGGAGCACCTAAAAGCCCTATCCCTTTACTTTGTCTTCTACTGACTATTAAGAGATGATCTATGCCTAACCCTCAAACCATTCTGAGATTTGGTCCTGATAGAACTATTACACATTCACAAAACAAACAGTAGGAGGATTACCTAAGCCAAGGATTTAAATCTGCCCTGTGAAGTGAACAAAACATGCAGGAGGGACAGATATGTGTCTTAGAGTTTACCCCTTCTCTGGAACAGGCTACTTATTCACGTGAAGCAGAGCCCTTCCCTGCTTCAAACACAGTTTGGATCAAAGGATCGGGAATCATAAATTCACTCTGTGGTGGTATCTATGTCCCTTATGGACAGGGGCATTCTGTAAAATATAAAAAAACATAAGTGCAAACCTAAGCCATTCTCTATCCCTTTGCTATCAAAAACCTGGGTAAAAATGGGTAATAATGGCTAGGCTTTTAAGGGCTATTGCACCATTAGCCTAGTAATTTCTTATGAACCTATGAAGCTGGGAACTTCTGTTAACATTGTTAAGTTTATATATACAGTAAACAGTTATCATGGATGCATATGTGAAGGCATGACAGAAAAGTCCAACTAAATGACTTACATAAGCAAAAAAGATCAACAAACAAACAAACAGAACCTCAGCAGATCCACCAGCAATAGTAAAAAATCAAGTATAACCAAAACAAATACACAGTCATGTCATCTAGTCAAAATATCTAAAAGCCTTTTTAATAAAAAATAAAACAAAATGAAATAGTTGAGCACTTCCATTTTGTTAAGTTGACTTCATCAAAATACAAACCGTGAATAGTCCCAGATATTTAATCATTAAGAAGCCTGTCTTGTGACCAGCAAGTCAAATCACTGCATGAATTTACTTGACAAAATGAACAGAATTGGGAACATTGACAAATAAAACAATTAAATGATTAGTTGCACCTTGAAAGCCCCATAACTTGTTTCAACAACATCACCAATACATGTGTTAATAAAGAAAGACATAAATTCAAAAAAGATGTGCAATATAGAAGGACATTCTTACAACAATGGACAAATGTTGGTCAAAAGATAGGTTACTGTTGACATAAGTTCCCAACTCCACTCTGAAGAGTTGACCCATTTGTTTGTGATTTGCTAACTTATGTTAACAGGGACCTAACTTTTGACCAACATTGGTCCCCTCAAATTATCTGTGGTATGATACCAGTTATTATTTCTAGAGGTGACATATAATTATCAATTAAGGGATGAGTAAGGCTAATCTAACAGTAAAAGTAATAGAATTCAAGCACCAAAAGGGAAATTGTCTAGGCTTAAAATCACCTGCAAGGGCAGTGTGCCTAGAATTTACATATGAACCTATATTGCCCTTCAATATACAATAATTGTGTTGATTTATTTTCTTGCTAAGGTTTTGTTATGTATTATTATTTAGTTTATGTATTATCTATATAAATTAAAAGTACATCCTTCATCATATTACAGTTAAATCTGTTAAATAGTAATCTGTTCCAAAGATTTTGTGCCTTGTAACCCTTTCTCTTAAAATCTATGAACTTTACTGCTTACAACTGCTACACATATGTGTAACATTTTACTTATTAGTAGAGGTGATTACCTTACCACACACTCCATTTCAAAAATTATTTTTAGGTTACATTTGTTTTTGTAAATAACAACTGGTTTGTTAACTATAACATCTTGGAGTATTCCCAAGTAAGAAAAATTACACCAATGTTTATATATAACCCCCTTTATGGTTTCAAAATCTAAGCAGTGAGTCAAGATCATAGCTCTGTCATATGCCTAATGGTTGTTCTATGGTATGTATCAACTGCGGAAGTCATAGCTGTTTCTTAATAAATAATTGGTGGATACATGTCACGTCTCACAAGCCAGTGTTTTAGGAGCCCCATTTTCTATCAGATGAGGTAGGTAAACCTTGTCATATAACATTTTCTGAAATTTGTTCAACTCAGTTCTGGTCACAAAAGATTATTTAAGCCTTGGTTTCATTCATGTATTTAGAGAAAACCTACCCACAATAATTCCATGCAGCATGTATACAGTCACCACCCTTTCTTCATAAATGGGTGTAATTAGAGGGCAAGTGAGCAGAATTCCTAAGCTCACCCCTGATGATGCTGGTGTTATAACTGAGTCAGACAAATTTCAGAAAATGTTACATGACAGGAATTTGAAGTAGCAGGTAGGATAACAGAATATGTCCTATGGTGAACAAACCTACAGACATGCACCCCCCCACCTTGTGGTATGTGCCATTATTAAGGTCAGTTCATGTATGACACATGTATCACTCTGAGTCTACGCACATTAGACAGACATGAATTGCTTTAAACATTGTACAATCTCATGTCAGCCTCATCCTGCCTGTTAGTAGGAAGTATGTATGGAACATATCCAGGTGGCATCCAATAGTATCCATCACCTCTGCATGACACCTTTCAAACCATGTACCACAGCCAGGATCCATGCTACATGGTCAGTGACTTCAGTCAGTTCAATGTGGGTTGTGTGGATATGGTGCAGCAGATATTAGGCATACCTATGGGTTAGGTGGTCATATCATGCTCTAGAGACTGAAGTTATATCCCATCATTAGTAGGATCGTCATGGCAGCACCTCTGGTCATGCTTGATAGCCTACACTCTACCAAACAAGGTATCAGTAGGTAAAGAGGGCACTTGGATGTCACATGAACTGAATACTGTGGCATATGTGGACACTGTATCTAGTTTGTGTCCATACAGAATATCTCCATCATCAGTGTCCTATATATTTTTATTCATCCTTTGTTGACTAGGTTAGTACCACTATGCTAGTAGCCTCTTTTCAGTGAGTCCTGAGGTGGAATTTATATTATTAAGGGAAATTTTGGCATGGCATCGGGGAATTTCCCCTACTCATGATCAGTACTTGTGGAAGTGTTAAAAGCAAGTAAGTGAGCATGTCCCATTTCTAGAGCAGTTTCAGGTTGGAGGATGGTGCACAAAATGGAGAATGCAATGGAAGGAGTGAAGGCAAATGCCAGTACAATGAAAGGAGTAACAGAGGAATCAAAGGGCTCATATATGTTGCACCAAAAGCAGTTATTTGTTGAAACAGAGAAGCTGGTTAAAGAAGAATGCATAGTTACAGCCCTCCAACTGGGAGGGTTGTTAGATGATTTATTAAAGGATTTAACTGAACAGAATGAGCCAGAAAATGGAGTATTGTGGTGAGATTTTATGGGAAAAATACAGGAGGAGGAAGTAGAAATGACTTTGAAAGGAAGTAGTACATAGATATGGAAAACCTGTGTCCAGACAGACACAGCTACCTATGGGGGACAGAAAGAAAAGAAAAAAAGAAGACACATAAAACAATGTGGAGAGAATGCAGAGTAAAATAATTCAAAAGTTGAATAGGTATGAGGTACATGACATTGTAATCTTACCTTTGGGTATGAAAACATATGAGGAAAGAGCTTTCATTTTGATTAATGAAGAACATTTTGAGACTTTTTTTGAAACTGCACAAGACATGGAAAACTTTTTGCTTGAGTATGAAAACAGACAAAATGATAATCCATGGAATGAGTATGTGGTTAAAGCATCTTTTCAAAAGACAAAAAAGAAGGTACACATACAGTTTAAAACAGAAGTGTTAATAGAAACTTTAAAAGGACATTTAAAAATATCTGCAAAGAAGTAATGGACATTTTAAGTCAATGATAATAGGGGTTTAAAGACTGGAGGTTGGGATTGCAATGTTGTTTTAAAACTGGAAGCAAATAAAATTATACATATTACAAGTATCATAAATGTTGATGGTAACAAGGGTGTTATAAAATATTGGGGTCAACCAAAAATATGTTTTTTGGGAGGGGTTGGGGGGATGAAGGACATTTACTGAATAACTGTGATAAAGATAAATATTACATATGTGGGAAAATAGAAAAGCATGTAAAGAAATGTAAACTTGAATGTTACAAAAAAAAAAACACTGGACATATATAGATATAATGTAAAGAAAAAGAGAATTAAACAAATATTGAAAATCAGGGAAATGATAAATAACAGATTGGAAATGAAAGAGAGATAAAAATAGATAAATCTTTAGAAAAAATAGAGATAAAATCTTTAGGAAAAAAGAGAGATAAAAGAAAAGACAAAGGAGAAGAAATGGGAATAGGAATATAATTTGAAGTTAGTGATAAAGAGGATATACGTTGAAAAGTGGCGAGAAGGGAAACATTCTATTGGTAAAAGAGTAAAAGATAGAAATGGATATATAAAGATACTCCTCTGGATTCAGCAAGCTCTGCATGGAGTGCAGGAATAGTGCAAGAGCTGCTGCACGCAATATGGCCGACGAGCAATCCAGGAACCTGCACGAGCACTCCTACACTATTCCTGCACGGACACCAAAGCTATATGCTAATTACCTCATTTGCTGGTGAAAACCATGCAAATGAGGTGAATTAGTGATTCAGAAAGCAGGCAGGCATCTTTGCAAGAACAGTGTAACCTGCAGAAATGTATTTGGTTACTAACCGAATACATTTCTGCAAATTACAAAATGGAGGCATGACAGCTTGAAAGAAAGCATGTATTCAATGTAGTAGGCATGCCAATGGCCAAAAATATTTCCATTGGCATAAAAAATAGTTGCAATTTTATAAAAATACAAGTTTTTTTTGGCCGATCTCGGCCGTTTAAGTATAGGGCAGCGGTGCGCAAATGGGATCACCACGAAAATAAGAAAAAAGGGGGGAAATAAGTTTTTATACCCGAATCAGGATTTTGCCATAATAGTCAATGACATGCATAAGACAACAATACCAGGGAGTAGTGGTTGGTAAGGGGGAAGGCTCAGTGTGAGTGTGGTAACAATTAGCATTCTGGTTTATGTAAATGAGGGGAGTGATACTGAATCACAGATTTCCTCTCAATGTTAGCTTGCACCCAACTGTGTAGGTGCAGCAACACCATTGTTTAAGTCTAAGAGGTGGTTGACTTCATAAGGGGAAGTATCATGCATGCTGTAAACTTAATGGAGCTGTGTGGCCTGTGTTTGCCCTTAGCTAAGCAAAGCTAAGGAAGGGGGTGTGTCTGAGGCTACCTAGCAGTGTTTACATTGCCTAAACGGGTGTATGCACCACGCACCGGGTTTAAAAAATAAAATAAAACAGGAAATAGCAGGTCTGTCTACAGCTGAGCACTGGGTATGCATGGCGTGCCTTGGGGCTTAAACGAGAAGGCAGTGGTAAAGGAAAACAGCAGTAGGAAGGCAATCAAGGAGAACTAGCATAGCTGGCAGG
>NC_056729.1:178767540-178805040 GCF_019279795.1 Protopterus annectens | reverse complement strand
TATCATAAATGTCAGAAGAAAAAATTCAAGCGAGTCACATCTGCCTCAGGTGATGAAAATTTCCTTCATTAACTGCTAACCAGATTACAGCAACATGTTGGCCAAGATGATCTCAATCTGATCAGCTTGGTTACTGACATCAACTTTTATACTTTCCTGTTACTAGCCAACATAGCTTTTGTTACATTTCTAACAGTTGACAGTTGGCTATGAAAAACATCTAGAATCACAATTTACCTCAGAAAAGAATGTTTTACCTCAAAACCACAGCTAGTGTAGAATGTTTACCTCAAAACCACAGTTAGTGTAGAATGTTTACCTCAAAACCACAGTGGTAGCTGGAATCTTCCAGAGCCTGCCTCAGTATTCAGAAGTGTAGAAAACAGGTGTTATTCAAGTTCATAAGCAAACTACACCTATCATAGATAAAGCCCATCTTTAATAAACATGGTTCAATGACCTTTTCTTACCAACACTTCAGCAAATAGCATATTCATTTTGCTAGATGGGAGAAAGAGACAAATAATAATAATGTGTTTTAAAACTTTTTCTCTTAACATTTCCCCCCTCAAAACACTTTTATTTGTCTTTTTATTTCAGCAATATATGGTAAAAACTTAAGCTTTTCTTTGCATACATTACTTCATTTGCAAGACAAACTTTTAAACTTCAAACATACTGCAAAAGTCACATTTCAATGTATTCACTTTCACCAGTCTGTTGCAACTGCTGGCACATCGTTTTTGTAACAGCAGTATCAACCAGTCTTTGTAGAAGACCTCTGATACAGGGTATACAACAGCAACCACATACCACCATGATAGCCACAGCGACTCCGACGGACACCAGGAAACTGCTAATGAGATGATTCCATTTTCCAAACCACGTTCATAGAAAGTCTGTGAAGGGATTATTTACCCCAGAGTTCTCTGCCAATTCTTCGGATAACATCTCCAAACCTTTCAAAGCTTGAGTGATGCTCCCATCAGAGGCAGTGTTATTTGGGATGTACGTACAACAGAAAGTCCCAAACATCCTGCAAACTCCTCCTTCTTTGGCCAGGAGCATATCCAATGCAATTCGATTCTGCCATGCCACCTGCGAAGTGGCCTCCAGTTGTTCAGCAATACCTTTTAATGCATCTTTGGTATAGTTCACAAAACGCTGCTGGTTATAGTAAATGTAGTTGATCCAGTCCACATTCTTATTGGGTTGAATCCAGACAAAGATGGATGCAAAACCAGCTGCTATTTGGTTTATTGCTTTGTATTCATCAGGCACGCCTCTTGGTACGCCAATGCTATCGATGTAGACACTGCTATCGAAGGATTGCCTCGGTGCCTCTCTTTTTCTCTTATTCAACCACCTCAGCTTTATTTCAGGTTCTCTTACGAAACTGCTTGCTGGAACTGGGAAAATGTAGAATGGCAGAATTAACTTTGCAAGTGCACAAGTTCCCTTCCAGGGAATCGTAAACCTTGATCTGAGTTTGTTGTCTCCACATAACCACCATACGTCTGCCAAACTATGAGTTTGGTTTTCCAGAAATGGATTTTCATTACCATTCACAGTAATATTGCAATAATTCTGTCCCATATTGCCATAATTCTTTCCTGTGCCATCTCTGGAAATGCACATATACGCACCTGGATAAGAGATTGCTGTAGGCGGTTTCTCAACTTTGCTTATAACTGGAAAACGCTGAGTTTCATTTTTGCATTTATCTTCAGTTTTGTTGAAGAATAACTTTAACAGACACGTCAGATTACCTTCAGCTTGCATCAATAGGACTGTCACTAGTTGCTGTTTACCTTCAGCACAAGAAACACAGTTCTCATGATGTGCCTCTCGGGTACTATATCTAACCCAAGATAACCATTCATTATGGTGTACGAGTCCCGTCTCGAGTAACAACTGTTCTTCTTCTGTGAAGGCAAAATCTGCTTTACTTGCAGCATTTTTAAGGCTTTGCACTTTAAGTTGGAGGGTCCCCAAAGGGTCATTGCTGACTATAAGTGAGGAACAATTTAGGTTCCCCCGACATGGAACTTACAGGAGCAGATGTTTTTGCTTCCCCTCTCTTGCACCTAAGCCATGGTTTAAATTTATTCTCCCTCTTTGAATAATTTGTGTCCACTACCTTATTGATTAATTCCCTTTTATACCCCCTTTCAAGGAAACAACCCTTCAAAGAACCCACTTCTCTCTCATACTGTGTATCATCCAGGCATAGCCTGGATAACCTGCCAACCTGTCCCTGGATAATATTGGGAAACATGGAACTCATTGCTAATCACAGCAACATTGGGGATATAAGGGACATAATTAACAGGAATTGGAACATCCTGAGGGGAGACAATAAGCTGAAAAGCACAATAGGGGTCTATCCTAAGTTTGGGTACAGGAGGAATAAGAATTTAAAAGACATATTATGCAAGGAGAGATCTTTTGCCAACTCAAATCCACTCAAGGAGAGAGCAGGTAGTGTCCCTTGTGGCTACTGCAAAGCATGTCCTTTTATTAACAAGGACAATACTTTTGTACATCCAGTCAGTGGCAGCATTTTCAACTTTAAGGCCAAGGCCACGTGTATGACATGCAACTTGGTGTACTTGGCAGAGTGCACACAATGTCCGGGATTCCATGTGGGGAAAACTTACTGTATGTTCAAGGTTAGGGTGCTTCAACATTTGTCATCAATCAGGAACAAAGATACACATAATGCCCTATATAGGCACATTGAGATTAACCCCACGCACAACTTTAGGTTTAAAGCTGTGGTTAATGTTACAATGAGTAATAGGGGAGGGGACATTAAGCTCCTCACAGAATCCATAGAATCCAAATGGATCTTGGAACTAATGGCCCATAGAAGTCCTGGGCTAAATGAATATGTACCTTTAAAGCCAGCCTTACAGAAAAGGCGGGTAGTTTACTGATCCCTATTGGTTGGATACTAGTTTAAATTGCTGGATTGTTTGTTTGTATGTGATCTGATGAAGGGTTTCCACCCGAAAGCGCTTATCTTTGGCTACTTTTGTCTGTTTTTAATAAAGAATACAGAAACTCCAGCAGTGTCCCACCTTTCTTGTTTTTGTATTTGTTATTCATTTGTCTGGTGAGACTTAGGCACAGCATTGAACAATATTTTTTTGAACCTTTAAGAAAAGCATTCTTTAATTGCTGTTCATACGGACTATCATTAGTCTGATCCTGCGGAATCATTATTCCACAATGGTTATTGAACACTTCTGTTAATCTTACAATATAATGATCTACAGATTCATCATCATTTTGAATGCACTGATTTATTACTGTTCAATCTGCTCTTGGACGCTACTTATCAGAAATTCTCTTTAACAGATCAGTGACTCGTGTGTCTAACACCCCAGAATTATGCTTTAATGTAGTGCCGTCATCTGCCTTACATGTCCAAGTACCACAAACTAAGTGCCAATCTGGACCTAAGATTTGTCGCACTACTTGTTCTACTTCTAAACCATTTAGATGATAACTTAAACACATACCAACTATGTCCTCAGAAAACTTTTGAAAATTAACCTTGGGATGAGGAATACCATCCGTAGCTCATTTTATATCCTCTCTAGCCCAGGGACGATAAACTAAAATAGTTGGTTCTTGTCCAACATCTCCTGCTTGTGGGTTTGCAACTTGTATTAAGGGAAGAGCGTCTGAATGGTCAGAAAGTTTAATAGCCCAACGTCCTTGCCCTGCTGGTCCTGACCTTAACTGCATAGGTTGGTCTACCTGTTGCAAAGCAACTTTAGGTACTACGGGAATTTGTGGGTAAATTGGAGGGGTCACAGCATTTCCTTGAGCAGCTAATAACCCACCCTGCTGTACAGATCCCACATCTTCATACTGATATTGAGGAGGTTCCCCCAGTATGGCAGCAGCAATTTCACCATACGGTGGGGCATTTGCCTGCCTTTCTACTGCGCAAACTGTGTGCTCATCCTCTTTATCTAAAAATAAATCTACTTTTCCACTTGGCACCAGTGATCCCTTTTGATTTATTTTTGTTTTTCCTGACACTGTTTTTCTTTTATAGCTCATTTATTTGCTTCTTCTAACCATTTTTGTGCTTGGGGAAATCCCAATTGTCTCTGCTTTTTAGTTCTAGTTCCTGCATCTCTTTTCAAATCTCTAACCAATTTTGCACAGGCATTCTCATTCAGTGTACCATCAAAATCATATTTCAACTTCCACTTCTTCAAAAATTTAACATTATTTTTGTTTAAACTTTTCATATACTTAGCATCAACATTTAAACAGGATTCACTCTCACACTTGCAGCAACTTGAACCCATGTTTTCCCTATATTTCATATTTTAGGACTGTATATTTTAGGACTGCATTTCTTATTTTTAGGACTGTATATTTTTGGACTGCATCAAAATTATTTTTACAGGGCTTATTACAAAATGGGGATATCTTAACGGGGATCCCAACAAAATAACAGGTAATCCTAACAAAATAATCTTAACAATTAATCCTACCCACCCTTAACTAAAAATAAAACACTTAACTAAAAATAAAACCCCTGTCGACAAGGTTAAATTAAATTAAATGAAAAAAAAGGTATTTTCATCCTACCTGAACCAGATGAGACACCGTTTCTCCTTGTTGGTTCGGAAACCGTCCCTCACATAGGGATCAGAGAGTGGCCGGCCTCTTTCCAATGACAAATCAGTCAGAGGGCTTTCCGTCAAGGGAATCTTAAGATGAGAAACCCTCACCTACGCAGGTTTTTCGGTCTCTCTGTCAGTCTGATCCGTATCTTCGTAGAGGTTTCTGGTCCGAAGGACCAAAATGTCAGAAGAAAAAATTCAAGCGAGTCACATCTGCCTCAGGTGATGAAAATTTCCTTTATTAACTGCTAACCAGATTACAGCAACATGTTGGCCAAGATGATCTCAATCTGATCAGCTTGGTTACTGACATCAACTTTTATACTTTCCTGTTACTAGCCAAAATAGCTTTTGTTACATTTCTAATAGTTGACAGTTGGCTATGAAAAACATCTAGGATCACAATTTACCTCGGAAAAGAATGTTTTACCTCAAAACCACAGCTAGTGTAGAATGTTTACCTCAAAACCACAGTTAGTGTAGAATGTTTACCTCAAAACCACAGTGGTAGCTGGAATCTTCCAGAGCCTGCCTCAGTATTCAGAAGTATAGAAAACAGGTGTTATTCAAGTTCATAAGCAAACTACATCTATCATAGATAAAGCCCATCTTTAATAAACATGGTTCAATGACCTTTTCTTACCAACACTTCAGCAAATAGCATATTCATTTTGCTAGATGGGAGAAACAGACAAATAATAATAATGTGTTTTAAAACTTTTTCTCTTAACAATAAATAGAAACAGAAAAAATATAGAAAAAAAAATATATATGGTTAAAAACAGAAAATTATATGGTTAAAACCAGTCGACCAGTGTGACAACACCTAGTCAAAGTTTTTGTCCCTTCTCTGTATACCTATTTATGTCCTAAAATTCTTCGTCCAAAAACTTTGATGCGAACCAACACCAAAAAACATATATCTGGTGCTAATCCACTATGCTTATGTTTAAATGAATTAAGTTGGAAATTTATAGGCGTTGATAGAGCCCAATTCTTTAAGAAGACTTACACCATATATTGTGATTCTAATGATGCACCAGAAAAAAACTAAAAATACAAAGTGTATAATGTAACTTGTGCTATAAATGTAGTTGTATTAATGATGTTATTAAATTAAACAAGCCATAGTTAGAATAGCCTTATCTATTCAGAGCCTTAAGTTTGAGAAGGCATTTAATAGAAATGTAATCATTAATCCCTGGGGGCACATGAGCCGAGGTACGTACCTGCCATCTCACTTCACATTCCTCCAGTCTGAGTTTCCAAGGCCCACCCCTAATATTGTGTTCTACCTGTTGTAGTACCACAAACTGAAATTAATGGTTGGGGTGTTCTATGATGTGTCTCGACAAGGCGTTGGTAGTGTTGTTCTTCCCAGTACAGTAGGTATGTTCATATACCCTTTGTTTGATTTTTCTCTCCTTTTTCCCAATATAGTATGCATCACAGGCTTGCCCTTTCACAATTGCCTTTTTCTGATGTAATGGGTGGCTGCTGGTAAAATGTAGAAAGGCATTAGAATAAGTGGGCTTCTGGTAGATAGTTGTTCTATATCTTTGGTTCATACTATCCTTACTTAGAAGTACATCCAAGTAGTTGATATCCTCATGTCCTATCTGATAGGTGAAATCCAAAAATGTAGTGAATGTTTTGATGTTACAAATAAAGGTCTCAATAAGCTCATCTTCCCCTTTCCAGATGAAACACATATCATCTTGGTACCTTGTGTACCAAATGACATTCTCCTTGTAAAGAGCATCATTAAATAAATAATGCCTCTCCCAAATAGCCATTACAGAATTGGCAAACTAATGCCACAAGGAGACCCCATGGCAATCCCTGTCTTCCGTAGATAGATGATTCCATTAAACCACAAGAAGTTGTTAGTCAGTACTAACTCCAACAAGGTTTCAATGGTGTTTATATCACTACTAGCCATGCCTTTAAGATATAGGAATTCTCTGACCTATTTAATGCCTAGTGTCTGTGGGATAACTGTATATAGATCTTTTTTGTCCACTGTAAGAAAGGTTAAACCATCTTGGTATGCTACATTATTGATACAATAAAGAAAACCCCATGAATCATGGCATATTTGTGATTCAGACTTGATATAAGGTTTGAGTTTGCAATCAATAAACTTAGCACATGCATATGTGACTGAGCCTCTCCCATCCACTATGGGTCTAAAAGGGGGGTTGTGGAAATGTTTATGCAATTTGGGAAACCCAAATAGTGTAGGTAAAATGGGAGCTGGCATAATTAAATACTGTAAGGTGTCTATGTCAATGCTACCATCAAGGAATTGATCATTAAGTACATTATTCACCCTCTTATATGCAGTATTAAGCTCATTCAAACTAACTGTTTCATATACATCAGATGTCACATGAGCTTCCATTCTATCTATGTAATCAAAGTGATCCATGAAAACCAAACCCCAACCTTGTCAGGTTTCATAACTCGAATGTTACAAGAGTTCAGTAAGTTAATGTATTCCATCTCACTCTTGGAACAGTTAGTTGTTGGAGCAGATCTTGAAACTTCCTTAGTAAGTAACGTTCTAATGTCCATCTCACTTACTTTCTCAAACATAGCTAAGGATGCTTGCATAGGTGGGTTGAATAGACTACACACTCTAAATGTGCTTGTAAGTGCTGGGTTGTTACCAAAAAGTGCAGTTAGGTTAAGCTTACGCACAAACATTCTCAGGTCCAGAATGGTTTTAACCAGATCAGCCCTTCTATCGGGCACAAATGTCAGCCCCTTTGCAAAAACATTAACTATCTCTTCATTAATATTTAGGGTGCTAAAATTGTATATCTTAAAGTCACCCTCATTACTTGTCAAAATTGCAGGTAAATCATAGTCTACCTCCTTCTCCGGTTTTGACGCTTCTTGCGTGGACCTTGGGACCTGTTGCAATTGCTTTGGTTGTGCCTCTGCTGGTTCCCTCAGTTGTGAAAATCCTGTTGGTTCATGGAGTTGGACTACCCATTGTTGTTATAGGCTCCCTCAGCATTGCCCTGTTGTACACCATTATTAGCTTGCTGGTTATTTCTAATTCGCTCACTTCTGCGAACCCCCGGTATGCAGGCACCACTGTTTGTGTGCTATGGACTAAAACTTACAGCCCCATTATCGAGGGAGTCCCTTAAACCAAAGCACTCCTCGTTAGTGTTAGTGTTATACAACGCTGGTGGATGTACCACTTACCATCAACCCCAGCACACTGATCACATACCTATTGGTCTGCTTATATGGTGTGATGTCCACATTATACTTGGATGGTGTGTTTGTTTCCTGAATTAACAAATCCCCCTATGTGTCTTGTCAAAGCAGATGTTGTCAGGCCTATGGCAGTAGTGTTTCTGATGTGTTCCTACTGTCTGTATTATAATAATGTCACAATTAGAGTCAATTACTGCCCACATTCTGTTGTCCTTCAGGAAACTGTGTGGACACAGCATGTGTATGTCATCTGTGATGTCCATCACTTAAATAATGGACAGGAAAAGTCCTAACAGATAGATGTGATCACTGGACCTGAGATATAGATCATGTCACAAATTTCAAAATAGTCATACATACAAGATATATATGTGATGTGATACACTGGTCTATGGTCTACCCACTTGGTGATATAGCTGTTTATGGCCACATATGACAGTGTTGAGTGAATACCTCAGTGTGGATTTGTGTCAAATGCCTTGACCTCATCAAATTCCACAAGATGATACTGCTGTCATCATGCATGCTCTCGAAGACTTCTTTGAGGACATCTATCAGATGTAAAAGACATGATGTAGCTTTAACAACTCACACAGGTCTGTTGTACACAGCCAGAATATGACTAGTGTATATGTAGAAGAGGTCCATAATCACATGTTGGTCTACCTCACAGTTGAAGAGAGTCATGAAGTGTATATACATGCATGCATCAAGTGTAGTTCCATCTACTCAAATGGTTGCATGTTGATGTACACCCTTGTATGGGAATATAACCCATGTAGAGGGTATATTGAAGTGTATATTCAGCCATATCAGGAAGGTGTATGTGCTGAGTCACACCATAGGGGATCTGTGATGTTATCACACGCCATTGCTTTGGAGTGATAGGACTGGATGAAGGTAAGATAGTGCATAATGCCTATCATGATTTGGTCTAGAATATTGACACAATCCCCCACGCAGATATCATTGACAAACCCACCCAGCTGGGGATTAACCCATATATCATTAGATGGATAACCAACTGGATCACCAACAGAACACATACTGTGAAAGTTGGTGAATCAACCTGTACCAGTAGAGCTGTCACCACTAGCAAACTCCAGGGATCTGTGCTTGGCCTTCACAGTTTGGATTAATTCTCAACAGTTCAGGCTTAAGTATATTGCCTTTGCTTTACCAGGCTTGCTGACTCTTCCATATTGGGTGCAATCTCTGAGTCCACCAATGATGATAACATAGTACAGGAGGAGCTAACACAGACAAATGAATGGAAACAAAGGCACACAATCTACAAGTAAATGCACAAATGTGTCTTTTTTATGTTGTCTGTCTGAAAAGTGGAATTCCTTGTTAATCACAGCATTGACAACAGTCCTGCCATGCTGATACCCAGTGATGCCAGCCCTGGGAACACATGAAGGTAACAGTCTGAACTTTCACCACCAAGTATCCACACTGGTAATGAAAGCCTATGTTGTGCACATCATACGTCACACCATCATATGCAGATCTTAGGACTGTATGACAGTTGTTGTGTCTTTCGGCTTTTCCCAGTTAGGGGTCGCCACAGCGGAAATCCAGTCTGCTAATGATTGGTAGTTGATTTTTACGTGCCGAGTTACCAGCCCTCATGCACAACCTTCAATGAAGGTACACACATTCACGCATGTCTCCACGCAGAAGACGCTCTAGCTGAGAATCGAACCGGACAGCGTCTGACTGTGAGGTGACAACACTACCGCAGCACCACCACCGCGGGTTGGACTGTATGACAGTACTGTAGTTAAACCTCATCAGAACAGTAATAGAGTATAATGCTTTCTTTTGCAAGTACCTCTGCAGACACATGCAGCAGCTGGAGAGACCACAGGACTTTCTCAGCAAGATAACTCAGGGCCTACAAACCAGACATTGATGTATGTGGATAGAGGTAAAACCATGTCTCTGTACTCTGTGTGTTATAGGACGAGGTGAAATCTGCCTTGCCTCCAGGACAGTGTTGGACCCTGCCCTGATGGGAGTATTTCATATCCAAAAATCTGATATAGCTGATGGCATCAGCAGTGTCTGTTGAGGAGAATATAGTAATAACAGTGCCCCCATGCTGGTGCAAAAAGCTCTCTGTAATGTCAAGCAAGAGCTCACACAAGAGCTCACACACACACACACACACACACACACACACACACACACACACACACACACACACACACACACACACACACACACACACATCATACAGTTGACTACAGTGAGAATAGAATCCCTACCAATCTATGTGCACAGACTACAGAACTCAGTACTTTATGCAAGTGTCACAGAACAAGTCTGATTTGGAGTGTGTGTGTCAGACAATACTTGGTAGGTGATGACATCAGGAGTGTCTGTTGAGGAGAAGATAAAAGTGTCCCACATGCTGGTGTCAAATACTCTCTGTAATGTCAAGCAAGAGTTCACATACACACAGAAGCAGACACACAGTTCACTGCAGTGATAATAGAACCCCTTCCTATCTAGGTACACAAACTACAGAATACAGTACTTTTATGCAAGTGCCATGACACATGTCTGATTTATACAAGAGTGCAGGTCACCTTATAGTAGATGACATCAGCAAGCCATGTGGGAGACAGGATGCGTAGGCATGTACATGTATCAAAATACTTGCAATCCATGGCAGTGGAGCAGTAACTGTAGGATACATACTTCTGCTCTTCTGTCTAGACACACACACACACACACACACACACACACACACACACACACACACACACACACACATGCATGTACACACACACACCAAGTTGACTGCAGTGAAAACAGAACCCTTACTTACGTAGGTACACAGGCTACAGAACCTAGTAGTTTACCCAAGTGCCATAGCCCAAATCTGACATGAAATGTCTCAGACAACACTTTATAGCTGATGACATCAGCAGTGTCTGTTGCGGACACAATAACAGTGTCCTACATGGTGGTGTAAAATGGTCTCTGCAATGTCAAGCAACAACTCACTCACACACACATATACAGTTGACTGCAGAGAATAGAACCCCTACCTAAGTACATAGAGTGCAGAACACAGTACTTTACACAAGCACCAAGGACTGCAGGTGAACTTATAGTAGATTACATCAGCAGGCCATATGGGGGATAAGAAGTTTGGCAGGCTGCATGAAATGGATGTGTAGGCATCTGCAAGAATAAAAATATTGTCAATCCTTGGTATTAGAGTAGTACTTGCAGGATACACACTTCTGCTGTTATGTCTACACACACACACACACACACACACACACACACACACACACACACACACACACACACACAGTTGACTGCAATGAGAACAGAGCCCATACCTATCTAGGTACACAGATTACAGAGCACAGTATAATACCCAAGCACCACTGCACAAGTCTAACTTTTATAAGAGTGCAAGTGAACTTATAGTAGATGACATCAGCAGGCCTTGTGGGAGACAAAGTGTTGGGAGGCCTGCATATGCTCATAGCTTCACATGTTCATAGGAGGTTACTCGCCTAATGGCCCTATGGTGTTAGAAGCCTAGTTGTGTAAAAACACAAGTATCCTTATTGAGCATAGTTGGATGGTTGTTGATAGCAGAGCAATTTTATGAGCAGCAATGAAGGCCCTGGTATCTCCCAGTTGCAAATCTGTGTTTCTCCAATTATGGCAGTTGTCTGGCAAGGTATAGACATAAGTGAGTATTGTACTCAATTAGTGGTCTGATAAGGGTAGAGTACAGCATAGGTATGGCCACCCCAGTCTTGGATGTAATGTCCATATGCATGATGTGCACAATTCAGAATGTGTGTGTCACCACTATTGACACATAGTGATGAAAGCATAGATTTCTGTCAACATGTGTCCCCAAGCCTCACAACAGTGTGTTTCAGCTTATAGGGCTACTATGTATATCATAATTAGCAGGGATATTTCATTGCCAAAGGTGAAAATGAGCCATTGCATGCTTTAAGGTTCAGTCTGTGAGTTTAGAATCAATCACTGGTGTGTGGCAGCCCCTTCTCTAATATGTTAGCATCATTGGGGGACTCTATTTTAGTGCATCTAGTTATTAGTCATCTGCAAACTTGGTAAACCACAGGCCATCTACCATTGCCTGCCATTTAGTGATGTAGTTTGCAAACATTTGAGGGTGCAGCACACATCCTTGTGGTATTCTAATAGTAAATGGCTAGCAGTGGTGGTGCAGTCCCCAACTTTGAGAGTGTGTGTTCTGCCAGTGAGACAGTTGTCTATCTTTCTACTACTGTATGGCTTAATTCCCACATGGAAGATCTTCACTACGAGACATGAATGAGGAATAGTGTCAAAGGTGTTGGATAACTCAACATAGGTGGTAAATCCTGTTATCCCTCATCCAGGTCTTTGGGGTCAGTATTCAAGATGTCCACAAGGTTCAGTAAGCAAGATCTACCCCTGACAAAACAAAATGGGTCGGGTCAAGTGTGTTGAAGGTCACCTGTGTCCCTGAGGATATGGCCCATGCTGATTCCTTCCCTAGCCTAGCAGATAAGGCTTTTTAGGTGTATGGGTCAATAGTTGTAGTTCTGCATGATACCAGATTAATGTTCATTGCATAGCACACAAAATTTGATATTATATTTTGTACTGTGGTTGATATATGTGTGGAAAAAGTACAGAGACAGCAGAGTAGCAATGCTTGGAGGGGGGGGGGTGGCAACACATGGATGTATTGTAAATATGTGATATATTGTTAGATAAGGCCCTCAGTTTGTAATGTTTCCACATGTAATTTCATGTCATACACAGTGAATTAACAATAAATATCAGCAATTCAGCATAATATGTACATTTCCATAGTGTGGTGAGCAGCAGATTTGTGCAACATCTACCAAAGTGCATACGCATGCGTGATACATGTTTGGTGGTAATTAATCAATGTGCAAATACAAGCCACATTGCTAATGTCTGAACGTTAGTAATGAATTTATGAAATACACTTGATGTTTAAATGACTCTGTGGCAGCATGTGTTAATGCATTTATACATTTGTTGTTGTGGACAGATGGTACTGGCTTCGAATACAAGTGAGTATAATACTTTTAAATACACTGCTACCATTCACCATTGCTGTGCATTGGTGCATGATGTACACATTCATGCAAAAATGGATTAAAGATGTGAAGTGGGGTAGAAAGGACAGTGCTGAAATGGAGAGCAAGCAGAGGGAAGAACAAAGGAAGCAGGGCAGGAATGTGCAGGAGAGAGATAGGAAAGAACCATAATTGTCCATTTCTTTAACAGTGTAAAGTTAAAGTAAACATATGTGAAAAATATTAACTGACTTTGGACTGCCATCTCCAGAGAGAGGGGTGACCACAACACAATCACATTGTATAGTCAATTGGATCAAATCAAGTGTGTCAAGAAGACATGTTTGCAAATAATGAACTATGTATGGGATGATTTTTTTTTGCAGGTCAGGTGCCCATTTATTTATTTATTTATTTGAGAGAGAGAGCGAGAGAGAGAGAAATGTTGGGGAAGGGACGTAGGTATGTCTGGGTCAGGTAAGTTGGGTAGGTGAGGAAGCAACTGCAGACAGACAAGATAAACAAGACAAGAGACAGGGATGGTGATAGGCACAAAAGATTGGGGAACACCATGATTGGAACTCATGCTCATCAAGATAGATGACAGTGAGAATTGAGTCCTCACCCATTGGACTGTCATCACTGTCATCTCACTTCACCACTGGCTGGATTGCTTGATGTCTCCTTCTCCTCCTCCTAGTACTACACCAAATGAGGGAGAGCAACCTCTCCGGCTAGCATAGGCATGCACCAACAGTGTGATGCACAACCCTACACACCATCCCTGGCAACTCGGTGTGGGTGATAAAATCACCACCTCTACCACTGCTCTTGGAGGGTAGCACTGGACCAGTCTCCAGGGCAAGACTACCTGAGCGTGCAGATAGTGCAGGGGCAGCAGAGGCAGTGCTGCCAGATTGGCTCCCAGATGCGCTGGGCATCGGTGCTGGAGCCGTTAGATGGGGCAGGTGGATCCTGTGGGACAGGTATATCCTGCTGTGCTGTGGAGCATTTAGTAATGAATGTGGTACACATAGATGCCATGGACACATTTTGATGACACATAACAGAATTAAAAAAATAAATAAATACAAAAATAAAATAAAATATTTTTTTACAAAAAATTAAAATAACATAAAAAAATAAAATAAAAATATTCATAAAATACAATGAGGCACAATATTTTATTATAAATAATATGAAATAAAATAAAAATAAAATAAAAAAGAAAGATAAGCACTGGGGTTAGAGAAAAAAAGAGATAAGATTAATACCTTCATATGTGACATACAATGCATTAATAAAATTACTTGACTCTACTATCTTAACTTTTACATTTGAGACAACCACCTCCTAATAGATGCACACTATACTACAGATTTCAGCAAGTAATCCTTGACATGTGCATATATTGCACATATGCATGTTCCAGTTATACAGCAGGGCATTTGTGTCACTGGTATAGAGGTTTTACTTTAATTTAAATATTATTGAAGAATTAACAGTATTGTATAGCTGGTAAGTGTGGCATTTGAACACGCAACCTCTGACTAAAGTCTAATATTGTACTCTTGTTTTTTTCTACAGACTATTGAATGCATGCTTGCTTTTACAGTTGAGATATGCACGCTCAATTTGATATAAGTCTATAAAATATCAACAAGCTATCTTTATCTTTTAATGCAACAGTAACAGTGCTCTTCTGTTGCCTATATATCACATGCTTCCCTCATGCTTGCTAATCTAGCCCCATGGGTTCAGACATTGCACTCACAGTCATTGGCAGCTGTGGAAAAAAAACAGAACAGAACAGAAGACCATTATGAATACCAGTCTTGCCTATATTCATCTTTTTAAGTCTTACAATTACTCTCTGTAGATGACACTTACACAGGTGTGGGATGTCCTCAGTCCTAAATACGTCAGTCCAATGGTTGAGATTATCTCTCTTGCTCCTCTGTGGGTCATTATAATGCTGCCTACATTGTTCTCCAGTGTGCAGGATACTAGTGGCACCGGATACAGCCCCAGCTAAACTATTCTAAACCTTTGACTTATACTGGGAGTCAGAATAGTCACCCTGCAGAAGCCTGGTATTGTAGTTCTTAACTAGGAGTCCAATAAAAATATTGGACTCCTGGATACCCCACCAGTCTTCCCTAAACCTGGCACCTCCTCCACAAATGCCTGCCATGTCTGCCATGAATCTAGAGCAATGGAGACTGATGTTTCCAGCCAATTCCAGTTTTCACATTTACTGGTAGTGCATACACTGTTTGAAACTGTTGCGCTCTGCTTACCATTGTGAAAACATATTGCTTGGAAATGCACATCCTCGATGTTTGCTCGATTCTAAGTGGAGAGCATTAGTGAGACATTACATAAATGCAATTACAATTCTAAGGTTATTGGATGTACAAGCAGATGTGTATGTGTGTTAGGCAAATGTGAAGGTCATGCCAGTCCAGACAGCATAATTATACTTACTGGAATATAGTACACTATAGTACACAGTATACTCACAGTTATACATCTGATAATAAATATGAAAATACATAGATAAACAATGAAATAACTGACACAGTACTACTGTGTCAGCCCTCATACATATAATTAACATCAGCTCCACTATCTCAAGTGTTATAAGTGAGAGTGACTGTAATGGGAAGTAGCACAACAGTAAACGTGAATTGAATAGCCTGTATTCAAAGCCATGTGTAACACAGTCTTACACATACACCTGTTGTCACAAGAAGGTAGAAATAACACTTGTCTGTCTTTCAGTTCATTGCTATAGACTGCAATGTCGCAACTGTGAAAAAAAGGTTGCATACCCTGTACTAGAACCCAGGCTATCTGTACTCCAGCCCTACATTTACACCTGCTGCCAGAGGACTAGTCACATGACATACCTTATTTTAGTAATCATTCTTAAGGTCTCACTGTTAACCGCCAAGCAAAGTCACTTAGCTGGTTTGCATAATGGTCAATAGCACTAATTGAATGCATCAGGCTTCTATTTTTGGCTGTTTGGGCCCTGTCTGCTCCCTGGGAGGGTCCAATTGTCCAGTTTGTGTACTGCCTCACCCTCACTTTGCATAAATGAGATAAGTACAGCCAAACCCAGCATTCATTTCCTCCATTCCTGTAATTGCACTAAATGCACATTGTGCAAACACTGGCCCCAAAGAAATTAGACAAAGACAGAAACATAGAAAAATAAAAAAGGGATACATACCTGAAATGATTAAAATCAATGTATGACATGCACACAAAAAGTGATGGCTCACATCAGGTATGTTAACATCCCGGATCTCTGACAATTTCTGATACCCTTCATAAGTGTAAGCAGGGCTTGGGAGATGAACCATTTATAGGTTACCTGTGTCCATTAGAGACATAGGTGCCAAACTAGGGATGAATTTCCTGCTCTCCATCCAACTATCCAGGTTGCACTTGAATTTGGTTAGGGAGGAACTCTGCTTCATATGGATGGGGAGCCTGTTGGTGTAATCACTGAGATACATAACTGTCTCTCCAGAAGGTCCTATTTATAGCACAGCAAGGTTTAAGTCTTTAGAATGGGAAATTCTGATGCTGTTTGTTTTCCAGATATGCAGGAGGTCCATCAGAAAGGGGTCTGGTCTAAGTCTCTTATATTATTCAACACACCTGTACCTCAATGTGTTAAAAAGATTAAGCTTCCCTTGTTATGGTCTATCCTAGCAGTGGCCAGGAAAATAATAACTAGAAATTGGATTTCAGATACACCTCCTTCGTTCAATGAATTTAAAAATGTTGTGAATATAATGTGCCATATGGAAATAAGCACAATTAGAATGAGAACAACTAGAAAAGCATCATATTATATTGTATGGGATAATTTACAAAATTTGTTAAAAAATTTCTAATTTCAATAACACGGTATTTTAGTTTAATTAATTGATCTAATTGTAGTGGATGTCTTTGTAAATACTTTAGTTGTTTTGTTGAATATTATAATAATACCTATTTTTAATTACTTGTATAAAATTGTTATGATATTTCTCTTATATGTTAAAACAATAAACCTGTTTTGAAAAAAAAAAAGAAAGGGGTCTGGCAATGCCCTGTATGTCAGGCATAGCTCTTCCCACTCAAAAGCCTGTAGGAGACATAATACAGGGATAGAGTTTTGAGGCGGTCTGCACTGGACATTTTATTTAAGCTCTGTATTCTTTTGGAGAAGAACCTCTGTGGACATTCCAGTTGTTGGATATGCCTGTTTAGGTACATACCAAAGTGGGTATTGTACTCAATGATAGGTCTGATGAATGCTGAATACAGTGGAACAATGACTTCCTTG
Organism: Protopterus annectens; assembly: GCF_019279795.1. Lineage (NCBI taxonomy): Eukaryota > Metazoa > Chordata > Ceratodontiformes > Protopteridae > Protopterus > Protopterus annectens. The sequence continues at coordinate 178,787,707 of NC_056729.1, read as the reverse complement.
AACTTAGATGACATACCTTTGTTTATAGGTTGTGCAACATAGAAGTATTTCCTCACTACTGTAGACACGTGATGGTCAAAGGCTAGATTACTATCTATGTGTGTCCTTAAGTCCCTGACTACTGGGTCAACTCTAAGGGGTTTGTTGTCAATATGTTAGTTACCAGGGGTGGATCACTTCCCAAAGGATACCATTATGGATTTCTTGGCATTTAGATTAATCCATGGCTCTAATACCAGTTGTTTGTCTGTCAGCCCTCCTGGAAAATATTTGTGTCAGTGTGAGATTCTATGACAGCTCTTAATTTGCAATCATCTGCAAATGTAATCAGCCAAAGACAACTGACATTGGCCTTTACTTCAGAGAAGCAAGTGCCAAAAAGGAGTGGTCCAAGGACTGATCCCTGAGGGACTCCACTTGTGACTGGCCTGGATTCCCCAATTCTAACTTTCTGGGTCCTGTTAGTGAGCCATTTGGCTACCGCCATATGAGTTTGTACCTAACCTTTTGAGTTTATCAAGAATGCCTGAGTGAGGTGTTGTGCTAAATGCCTTGAACAGGTCAAGGTAGGTAGTGTGAACCATTTTGCCTCAGCCATTGCTTTGGTGACCTTCTCAAAGAAGTCCATCAGGTTGAGTAGGCATGATCTGCCCTTGGCAAAATCCACCTGAGTTGGGTCCAGTGTCTGGAGGTTTACTATATCACTGTTGATCATTTCCATGATAATTATTTCCATGGCTTTACAAATAAGACTAGTGAGGCTTATGAGTCTGTAGTTTCCAGGGTCTGTAGATAGTCCACCTTTAGGCAAAGGGATAAATGTTGCTGTTTTCCATTCATGCAGTACAAAGCCTGTTTGGAGGCTATTGTTAAATAGCAATAACAGAGACCATGATAGGTCATGTTTCATGCTATTTAGAAGGCATCCTGGAATATTATCTGAGCCCATTGAGGCAGTGTTCTTGGCCTTAGAGGGAGCATTAAGGACCTGTTCCCTAGTGAAAGCAGTGTGAGTTATATTAAATGGTATTTCCTGAAGGAAGGTTGATGGGGAGAAAGGGCAAAGTTGGAAATGAATTTGTCTGCCAGTAGGTTTGCTATATCTTCTGTCTCAGTATAGGTGACTCCATTTACAATGAGCTCTGCACACAATTGTGTACTGCCTTTGAGGTTGCGATCAACAGAAAAATATTCAAGTGTTATTTCAACATTCTTGTGGCAATATGTGTAAGTCTAGGGATGCCAGACACATGGTCCGGTTTTTAATAAAGGACATTCCAGACATTTTTACTGTTGTTCCATTTCCCATTATATTCAGTCTCACTTATAACACTTTAGATAGTGGAGCTGATATGAATTATTTGTATCAAGAATAAGACACTCTTATTGTGTTTTCAGATGTATGACTGAGGGTATACTGTCTACTATAGTTATATAAGTATACTTCTACTATCTGGACTTGGATGGCCTTTACAATTAAATAATTAAATAAGATACATACACAACTGACTCTATGAAAAAGAACCTTGTCAGGTCACATACATACATACATGATTAACACCTCAATCTGCCATCTGTATTTAGGAATGATTAGTGACTATGTCTGAGCAGCACTTATTTTGTGGCAAAGATGGGAAATCACAGCTGTGAAAGAAAATGTTTTGTCCCTTATGCCTAGGTTTGAATCCCACACTTTAAAAATCAGTTTTATCAGTATATAAATCCAAAAACAGTGCCAAGTCATGAAATGTATGCCCCCAGTGCATGTCTATAAACTAAATCCACCTAAAAGTTACCTTCCAATTTTCAAAATATATTTCCAAGCTGCAGCAGCAGACACCCCTCAAACTAAGGTCAAGTGTCAGATTAACCTTCCAATTTAAAAATTTATTTCCTTCTAGCTTGGCATTGCTGCTTTCCACTTAACATTGTGTAAGTGCAGTTGGCATCATTGCTTGGGTTTGCGCACTACCGGTAAACTTGATAATAAGAAGTGGCAGGAATTCATTAGTTGCCATTGCTCTATTTCTGGTATTAGACATGTCTGGTGTTAGAGGGGATGGCACCCAGTTTAAGGCATGAAGGTGGGTGTTCAGGATTCCATGATATTTACTGGACTTCTGATGAAGCTTCACAGACAGAGGCTTCTGCAGGGGGATTATTCTGGCTCCCACTGCAAGTCTGAAGCTTGGAATAATTTGTCTCAGGCTGCATCCAGTGTGACTGGCATCCCACACACTGGAGAACAGAGTAGACACCATTTCAATGACCTACAATGGTGCAAGAGAGATGCGATCAACCAGTGCTTAGATGAGTTTCAAACTGGTGACATCCCACAGCTGTGTAAGTATGCTAATAAAAGAGAATGTTTAATATATAGAAAGCTAAATATAGGCAAGGCTAGTATGCATAACGCTCTTTGGTTCATTTCTGTTCTTTCCACAGCTAATGCTAAAATAGAGTTTAATCGCCAAGCTCATGCTGATCGACTAGAGAGACTGAGGGAAGCAAGTTGTATGTATGCAGCACAAGAGAAGTATTATTGCAACTTTCAAAGTTAAAGATAGATTTTTGGGTTTTCTATACAGTAGTAACAAATACACCATGCATATCCTTACTGTAAAACCAAGTATGCATGCATTAGACTGTAACACAACCCAACTTTAGGAGTTAAGTGTAAGACTGTAATCAGAGGGTGTGGACTCAAATACCATGAGTAACAGCTATACAATACTGCATTTCCTTAATAATATTACATAAATTAAATTCTATACAACTGGCATAAATGCCCTGCTGTTAACTGCAGTCTGTATAATTGGACCAAACATGCATGCAATATATACACATTTCAAGGATTACTTTCAGCAATATGTAGTTATAGATTGTAGTTGTTAGGAAGTATACTTAAATGCAATACTTCAGATAAAAAAGTTGAATAATTGTGATAATGCATTTTATGTCACATATGATGGTACTAATTTTATCTCTTTTTTTCTCTCACCCCAACCCTTATCTCTTTTGTTTATTTTCTGTTATGTATTGTCAGAATGTCTCCATGTCATCCATTTGTAAAAAATCACTAAATGCTTCACAACACAGTGAGGTAGACCAGCCCGAGTAGATCAGATTGCCGCTACTGCACCGGCTCCAGCACCCATGCCAGACACATCTGGGACCAAGCCTGGTAGCACTGCCTCTGCTACCCCTGCACAGTCTGCACCATCAGATAGTACTGCCCCAGGAGATGATGCTGTGTACCCTCTGGGAGTAGTGGCAGAGGTGGGGCTTTCATCACCTGCCAAGAAATGCCAGGGTTGGAGTGTAGGGTTGTGCACTGCACCATTGGTGTATGCCTATGCCGGATGGAGCGGCTGCTCTCCCTCACTATCCATAGGAGGAGAAGATGTCAAGCACTTCAGCCTCCACTGGAGTAAGGGGACAGTGATGACAGTCTAGTGGATGAGGACTAGAGTCTCATTGTCTCTGTGTCTGATGGGCATAGCCTGGGTTGTCCTCTCCCTAACTTCAGTTATGGCGGCCCCCAACCTTTTGTGTCCCTCACCATCCCACTGTCTTGTCTTGTTTGTTTGCCTTTGCTTTCTCACCTACCCAACTTACCTGACCCAGAAGTAGCAAGACCCTTTACCCAGTATTCCTCTCTTACTGAATTAAAAAAACGGGCATCTTTCCCACAAAAAATATCATCACATACATAGCTCTCCAGTCTTCTAGACACACTTGATTTGGTCCAGTTGGCTATACAACATGATTACATCATTGTCTCCCCTCTTTCTGGAGGAGTTAGTCCAAATTCACATAATATTTTACACAAATTTTCTGTTTACACTGTTAAAGAAATGGAGAGCTATGGTTCTTTCCTACTTCCCCCTGCACATTCCTGTATTGCATTCCCTTTGTTCTTCTGCTCCTTGTTTCCTTTTTCATCACTATCCTATCTACCCCATATTAATACCTATAATCTATTAAAAAAATAGAATCACACACAACATACATAATTACCAAAAAAAAAAAAAAAGCAATGGATCCCTTCACATTTTGGCTTCTATGTTTGAGCAGAGTTTGGCATCACACACACCAATGACAAGCAGCAGTGAGTATCTCTACAATACTGTGGTTACCTCCATGCAATGCCACTTAACCCTGCTGTGCTAGATCAACACACAGTAACACATGCTGAATATACTAAAAAGAATAATGTCATTGTATAATCACTGTTTTTTTTTTTAAAGTTATTAGATACACCTGGCTTCGAACCCAGTATCATCTGGGCTCAAAAAGAAATGTGTCAATGCATTTAAACCTGTTGCCACAGAGTCAGCTAAGCAGCAGGTGTGTTTCATACACTCCATAGTAAATGCCAGAATTTTAGCAATGAGCCCCGCTTTTGTGCACTGCTAAACTATGCGCAAACAGGGAAAGTGATGGAAATGCGTATCTCACATGCGCATACACTTTGCCTGCCATTGCACAAACCTACTGCTCACTTTTGTGCTATGCAAAAGTAAATATTGACATGTATTAGTGCTGTTTACTGTCCATTTTTGCTGTTCATGCCATGAAACTATATGTGGAAACATAACAAAATGAAGGCCCTATCTAAGAACATGTCACATATTTACAATGCAGTCATGTGTTTCCTTTCCATGCACTGCAACCCTGGTCACGCAGTACATGTTCACAAATATATCAACTACAATACATCAAGTAATAACAAATGTTGTATGATATGCAATGCACATCAGTCTGGTAACATGCAGAACTAAAACTATCTTCTTAGTTGAACATGCCTACACATCCATTTCATGTAGGCTTCCCAACATCTACTCTCCAACATCTACTGCTGATGTTATCCACTATAAGTTGTCTTGCAGCCTTGTTAAAGTCAGAATTGTGCCATTGAACTTGTGTAAAGCATTACGTGCTGTAGTTTGTGTACTTAGATAGGTAGGGGGTTCTGTTCTCACTGCAGTCAACTGGTGTGTGTGTCCATCTAGTCAGAAGAGCATAAGTGTCTATTCTACAGTTACCATTCCAATTTCATGGATTTATAGTATTTTGACACTTGCACATTCATACACATCTATTTCATGCAAAAGTATTTTGACACTTGCACATTTCTACACATCCATTTCATGCAAACCTCCCAACATCTTCTTTCCAACATTAATTGCTGCTGTCATCCACTATAAGTTATCCTGCACCCTTGTAAAAATCATACTTGAGCTCTGTAGTCTGTGTACTTAGATAAATAGGGGGTTCTGTTCTCATTGCAGTCAAATGGTGTGTGTGTGTTTGTGCACTTGCTTGACATTAGAGAGAGCCTTTTACACCAGTATGTGGGACACTGCTATTACCATATTCTCCTCAAGAGATGCTGCTGATGTCATCAGCTATATCTGATTTGTGCATGTGCATTATTCCCACCAGGGCAAGGCCAGAGACTAGCTTGGAGGCCAGGCAGAAGTCACCTCTTCCTTTACAATACAGATTACAGTGACATGGCTTTCAGTCTAAAACTAAAGCCAGAGTGAAGGACTCCACTCTAATTACTATATATATATATATATATATATATATATATATATATATATATATATATATATATATATATATATACACACTTGTACTAAATCAAATACATTTTGGCTCTGCAAATATGAAGATGACTACAAAATAGAGGCAGAAATTTTGAATTTTAAGAACATTAGGAAATTTAAACACTACCTTGAACAGATTAAGCCATGGTCAGAGGAAAAATGACTGACACTTAACATCAATAAATGCAGAATTGTAGCTAAGTTATTTTAACTACAGTTTGAGATGCAAAAAAAATCCTATCAAAGTTGAAGATCAAATAAAAATGCTTATTGCTCTATAAAACTTTTGAAACTTTAACAAACGTCTTGCTACAAATGTAACAAGTTGTTTGATACAGTTGTAATACAACACCTGCAATGCTTAATTTTTTTAGCCATGACCACAAATACAGTATCAGCATTCCTTTCTGATTCTGCTGCTGCACTACAGCACCATTGGCATCTGCTGATAATTTACCCTAGTACTTTACACTAGGGAATGTCACCGCCTTTGCCCCACCCAAGGTGTGTCTCTGAGTAAATGTTGGGAAGCATTACACTGTTCTCATATTGATATCAATGTTAAAATGGACAATCACGTCCTGGAGATAGCAGGCTATAAAAACCATATGAGCTCAATAATTGGACCTTGACTAACTTTTAAGAGTAATCTATTGGATATAAAGCAAATTAACAATGAAGAAAAAAGAAAACAATTTAATATCTAAATCAATCGAATTAACAGATGAATCAGTACTAGTTATATTGTATGTCTGTTAGCAAGTTCAATTTTTAGAATGCAATCTTAACTTCTGTTACACATCTTTAGATGATATTGGTGTACTTGAAATCATGCACTGAAAACTTATAAAAACGATGAACTGCAAGTAAAAGTATAAACTATGGATACGAACTAATGGCATGATCCTACAGAGACTTTTGAGAAGCATATTGGCAATACACATGACACAATTCTTCACTGAGAAAAGAACTGGGATTAAACTTGAAAGAACAGTAATTTAATTGCAGGTGCCAAGGTCCACTGTATACAAACATATTAAATGAAACACACAGGAAAGAAATGCAATACAGTGCCTGCCTCCCCTCCTTATTATTCAGATAACATTTTGGAAATCTGAAGTGCATATTTGAGTAAGGGAAGCTACACTAATCAATGGTCTAAAAGTTAGCTATCTATGAGCCTATAAAATATAAGTACCCTGTCTTTTCCATCCAAATGCAGGACAAACATTACAGGTGGATATGCTTTGAGAAGCAGCTGAAAGGTTATATATTTTCTCCATTGCAGGTACCACAAGAAATGTATTAGTTTTAGTATATTCACTCAATTTCCAAATTAGTGCACCAGACTTGTATTGGTTAAGTGGCTAAAACAGATATGAACAAAACTTTTGTTTAGCTTGTGAATAAAGTATACAAAGTTTCCAAAAATGTGTGCAATCTGTGAAGACGGAGGTTTTCATCAGCTGAATAATTTCTTAGCAACTTTTTTTCCATCTAGTGATTTGTTACAGTTGCCACACAGCAAATTATTTCAGACTATCAAGCAACTTATTATTCAAAAACATATTCCATAATCAATCCAAATATAGCATATAGTGCAGAAAATGTTTTAAATTGCTGTACTGTTACACCTGAAATTCAAACTTCCTACTTGTCTTTGTAAAGACGTTGGAAGACTTGAAGAGAGTCATTTACTTTGTCTCTGTCTATTTCTCTTTCTCTCTGTCTAATATATATCTCTACAACACAAGAAAAGTTTCAGCGATATAATATAATATAATATAATATATGAAGTAAGTAATATATAATATTGGCAAAGCGTTTCTAGAATAAATGTGTGGAGGTTCTTATCCTTGTACTTTTTTTTAAATAGAAGTGGTTGTAGATTGTATTGCCAATCAGACTATAAGGACCGTCAAATATGTGTCTAATTTTCTCTTCATTCATTTTTGAAGCTTTTTCTGTAAAAGTGCTATGCAAATGTCCTTATAACTGAATAAGTCCACTCTCTTCAAATTCTTTTGTCTTGCAAATGAGCAAGGCACTGTCATCAATTTCATGCATGTGAAGATATCTGTCACTTTTCAATATGACAGAAGCAGTCACAAGGAGAAGGCAATTTGTATGGAAAATACATCAAACAAAAGCATACCTGCAGATTTTTGCAGTAATTCAGTTGAAAACTTAGCTAATATGAAGCTGCGGCATCAATAATGTAAATTCAATGAAAAAATGATAAAACTCTGCATGTATTTATGATATGCTAAATTCATTCCACATGTATCTGAACAGAGTTAGAATCGGTCTCAAAGAACTCATCATTGCAATGATTTTGCTAAGAAGAAACTGCATGCCTCATTATACTGGCAGTGGATTAAATATTTCAAACACTGACTTGAGATTATGTTCTTGCTGAGTTCAGTAATGACTGAAGTTATTTTAAATTTACAGTCATTATTATTACTGTGATAACTTCTGGAGATAGATGTTTACTGAAAAGTTTGGATTTCAACATTGTCTATTAAGTTGCAGTTATTAAATCAGCAGAAATAAATATAAGCATGAAAATGAAGCAAGAAGTAATGCATCATTATAAAAGTCAATAGACAGTTCAGGTGCAAAACAAATGCCTCCCGATCATACAGAAATGTAAACTATTGTACACCAAAATATAATATGAAAACTGTATGAATAGCATTGCTGTAAATAGGATGGCTCATTATGAAGGATATCAGAGCAAATATTAACCTTATAAGAACAAAAGCAAAATGATTTAGTGAACAATAATCACAGAGAAACAAGACAGCTTTGACAAATGATTATATACCAGACTGTATAAAAATGTCACAAGTAGTTGAATTACGAGAATAAATTATCTGTTGTCATGTAGGTGTAGTACATAAAAATACTTGGTACATAAAGCCTAAGAACCTATTTCCGAAACATGAGCTCGGGAGAAATAGTTAAAGACATAAAATAATTCAAAGAGATGAATCAATTTCTTAACTATGCATTTATTTTATTTGCCCGTCTGTAAGAAAGAAAGGATAACAGCGCTGCTTCCCCCTTCTGTGCAGAGTGCTAATCATAGTGTATTATACAAAAATGTTTTACAAAAAGTCAAGTTCAAAGCAACTAAAGGCAGTGAAGCATGTACAAAGACTACAGTGATAACCCACAGGTATTAGAAAATCACCCAATGCACTAAAAATAAACAGAAGGAAAATGATGTCTCCATTTCTTTATGGCATACTATGTGAGATGCTAGAATGCTCTGTGAGAAACTGATGTTGCCACAATTCTAAGTTTTCCCTCATTATGAGCAACAGCCTTCATTCTAAGTCTTGGAAAAAAGTTCATCTTCTTCACAATTCCACACTGAAAGGGTTTGCCACACATTCATTGTTAAGATTTTTTTCTGATAGCCATGATAAATAATAAAGAATCATATTAATTCAGCAAGATAACTTTTTATAAGTATAAAATGACACATTTTAACCATCCTGTGAGATTACTTGTTATTCTTTGCAAGTTGTTAGCAAGTGTAAAGAAACCAAGAGAAGTAGATGGATTGGATCCACTCACAAGTAAAAATAGATGAAAGACTCTGTTGTAGTAAATGAAATCCACTTTATTCACACCACAAAAACACATGAATTGTTCACCAAGGATAAGTGCTTCCGTCCACTGTCCAGTCCCATGCCTGTAAATGACAGCACGATAAGTACATACACCAAGCACTCTGCCCGATACATGTCTCTCAAGTGTCACGCTATCATGGCTAGTGGTCACTGCTGCCAATAACCAGGGAGACTGATAAGAATCCAGGTGGAGTATGTTGGTAGCACACCCACACAGCATGAATGCAGGCACCCGTTTCAGTGTCATAAATGTAACCCTGACATGTACGACTCCCCTCCAGTCATGTAACCATAGTTTCACAGTTTGCCACATACCAGTCCAGGTTGACACTTTTACAGGTATGTTTATGCTACAGTAGCTGTGAGCCATAGGTAGTTATCAGGTGATGGGAGACCTGTAGAGTAATGATCAGTACTGTTGTGAAAAATAGAAGCCTATACAGTTGTTAATGGACATCTCTCTCCCCCACCCCTATCTGCATCAATAATTTACCATAAATAATCAATGGACATGTATTTCCCCAAACCTAATGTTGGGACATGTGTCCTATTCTTGTTCATATATTGAATTGGTTGAATATTAATGAACCTTGTTGAAATACTATCATTGGTGGCATGTTGCTGTCAATGTAATTGGCATGCTGTTATAATGTTTACTGATGTTCTATTTATGCATGTATTCTGTTTGCTACACAACTGTTTCATATCTGTTGTTTGGGTAATTGAAACACCCACACATGCTGTTATAACTAATAATGCAATGTTTTGTGCATGACTAACTAATAATTGTTTGAAAACCACAACACCATAGCACATCTAGGAAGGCCAATCCCAGTGGATCCCCCTGTCCTGCTCCATATGGCCATGGCACCAGGTCCCAGCATGTCTGGGACCTACCCTGGATTGTCATCCTCTGTAGGCACTGCATCACCTTCTGGTGGAACTGCCTCAGGGGATGGGGCCTGTCCCCCCTGGGTGCAGGCATGGAGATGAGCCCATCACAGGCTGTCAGTTCTGGGGTTTGGTGTGCAGCATCATCCACTCAGGGCTGGATGTATGGCTGGGCTATATGGAGGGCCATCTGGCGCATCTCAAGGGGCAGCCTGCTCCTCCTGTCCAGCCCCCAGCACAGCCACCTTTCAGGCTGTCAAGGTACAGTCATGACTGCCCATAGGTGGGGATGTCAGTCTCACTGTATCCATTTGGGGGCTCATGGACCTCTGAATCCCAACCACCCTCTGTGTAATCACTAATGATTTGTATATACAATATACATATATATATATATATATATATATATATATATATATATATATATATATATATATATATATATATATATATATATATATATATATATATGACAGTCCCACTGTTTCCATTTGGGGGCTCATGGGCCTCTGAATCCCAAACACCCTTCCCGTCCAAGGTGTTTACCCCCCAAATATGTCATATACTGCCCCTGTTTGCTGTCTTGACTGTCTCCTACTCAACCCACCTCCCCAAACTTACCTACAATCCTTCCCCGACATCCCACTCTCACCTTAAAAAAAGGCATTTGTACCCAAAAAACATTGCTCTATACATAGCTGTCCATTTTGCAAAAGTGTCCAAATGTAATATGGTCCAATTGTCTTTACAACACATTACTGGTGTCCTCAGCCCTCTCTCTGGGGTCTGAGGATCCACATTCATCTCCAAATCCTGTACAAATGCACAGCTGTTGCTGTCAAAGAAATGGACAGCTATGGACCTTCCCTACACCAGTCTTGCACATCCCTAGCTAACTTTCATATTGTACTTGCTCCTGCATGCCCCTTTTTCACTACTGTCCTATCACACCTTTTTCTTTTCCTTTAAAGAAATTAGCATGGATGTAAGCTGAAGAAAGTGATTTTCTGCAATGCTAAGTGAAGCCAAAACGTATCAAGCATCTCTTAGGCTAACCATATTTTGGCATCGCTTAGCATCACGCAAACCCAGACAAACACACTTAAAGCCACATAAAACTGCTTTAATCACTCTGTGTACATCATCCCTTGTTCTGCCCAGCAACAAAATAAACAGCTCATGCAGGTCTTGAACCCAGGACCCTATACACTATAGTCACAGCAAGACATCATTACATCTGAGCTGTAGGAATTACTGAGGTTTTTTTTTCAAACATATCATGCTGTACAGTCAGTTTACAATACAGAAGGAACACTGTGGAATCACCAATGATTTGTATATACAAACATATATATATATATATATATATATATATATATATATATATATATATATATACATATACATGTATGGGGATATATATAAAGAAATTAAAAATATATATATATATATATATATATATATATATATATATATATATCACATGCAGCACTGTCATACCTCAGAACACCTTAGTAAAAGGATTCTGGACCAAGCCAGACAATGTGGGGGACAAATGCATGGAAATACAGTTACGACTGCTGACTCCTACACAGATGCACTCTATAAGCACTTACATGAGTGCATGCATCATGCTATCCCAAACAAAACCAAGATGCTATCCTCCTAAAAAAGGAAGACAGTCTGGTGGGCCCCAGCCATAAACAAAGTCTACAACAGAAGGAAGAAACTGTTGCAAAAGAGAGTAAAATCCCATGAGTCGAGGAGTTCCCTGGCCAGCCTCAGTAAGAAGCTGAGATCCCTTATACGATCCTCCAAAGGTATCTAAGAAAACAAAATTGCCACTGATTCTAGGGACAACCACAAAGCATTATATAGATATGTCAAAAATCTCAATGGCAACACCCAGATCTGTTCTGAGTTACAGCACGACAGCATGAAAATTACGGAACCAACTGATATTACCAACATCCTGACAGATAAGTTCAGTGCTAATTTTAACCCCCTTTCACCCCCTAAAGGGCCCATATCTATACAGGAAGAATGCAGAGTCCCTGTAATCACAACTATGCATGTAAAAGCTGCACTCTCTGAAGCCAAAAACACAGTATCCATGGGACCGGAACACATCCCAGGCTGCGTTTTACATGAACTTCAGAACAAACTGGCTCCCCACCTAAGCACCATATTCAATCATAGTCTCACATCAGGCTTTATGCCCACTGAATGTCACACAGCAACAGTTATCCCACTCCACAAAGGAGGAGCCGCCAATGATCCCGGGAACTATCACCCTATTAGCCTGATGAGCCTGGTCTGTAAGGCCATGGAATGTATCACAATGGAACTCATAAACAAAGACATTAGTAACCTCCAAACTCTGGACCCCACACATTTTGGGATTGTGAAAGGCAGATCATGACTCCTGAACCTGATCAACTTCTTTGAGGCAGTCACCAAAGCTGTAGATGAGGGTAAGGTGGTTCACACAGCCTATCTTGACCTCACCAAGGCTTTCAACACCATCCCCCATTCTGGAATTATAGCTAAACTCACTAAACTAGGTATAAATCCCTACATCACAAGATGAGTTGCCAATTGGCTCACTGACAGAACACACACTGTAAAAGTTGCAGACTCCAAATCTGACTTCAAACCAGTGACAAGTGGAGTACCTCTGGGTTCAGTCCTGGGACCTCTCCTGTTTGGTATCTACTTCTCTGAAGTGCAGGCTAACACAGAAGGCCTTTGGTTGATGCATTTCATAGATGAATGCAAACTAGGAGCCATAGTTGAGTCCCCAAATGATGTGGACATCCTACAGAAGGACCTCACAGAGAGAGATGCCTGGTGTCAAAGCCATGGCCTCAAGCTCAATGCTAAAAAGTGCATGGTCATCCCCTTTGGTAAAAACTCTGTACCCATGAACTACCACATAGGCGGCAGTCTACTTAATGCCGAATGTGTGACAAGACACCTGGGGACCCAGGTGGACAGTAGCCTCTCCTTTGATAATCACATCGCCACAGTAGTCAGGAAGTAGTTCCCCTCTACTCGACACTCATTAGACTCATTATAGAGTACAACACCCCTTTTAGAATGTACCTCACAAGACATCTGCAGCAGCTGGAAAGGCCACAGAAGTACCTCACAAAGAGGATTACTAGCCTCAAACAGATGCCCTACACTGACCATCTCAACAAACTCCAGTTTACTCCATAGCATATCACCTACTCCGAGGTGATCTCTGCCTAACATATAAAGCTATGTCAAACCCAGAGCTGTTGGACATGCTACACCTAATGAAATCTCAATCCCTCCGAGGTACACTCCCTAGGGACCTAAAGCTTGTCAACACAGTAAACAGGACATGCTGAAGGGATAGATTCTTGTCCCAGAGGCTTCCCATACTCTGAAACAAGCTACCCATCTATGTCAAGCAAAGTTCCTCATTAGCACTCTTCAAGAAAAATCTTGATAAGTGGATGGGAAATAGGAAATATGCCCCAGGTATCACTTTGGTGGCTCTACTCAACAGGGGCACAGGAAAATAACTTTCTTGGGTGGCATAAGCCAGGGAACCTTGTTGGCTAGGCTTACTTAGGCCCTTGGGCTGATAGCCTAGTACCTACCTATGAACCTATGAAATAGGGACACATCCGAAATAACTGAGTAGGTAAACTGAGAAAGTTATTGCAGTAACACTGTCTGTTCTAATATATGTTAAATGAAACATCAGATGTCTGAACAATCACTCACTTGTCATTCTGTAGTGAGTCCATTCCACACATATCTCATTGATTTGTCAGAAATACACACCTGTCATGGCGACCAGACCAAATATATGATCCAGACAACTGTATGTCCTATGAATACCTGGATAGTTGAGAGCTATGAGTGCAGCTATGTAACATTAGGGAAACTACACTGAGCTGACAAGCATGTCACAAAGCACCTTCCAAACTACAGTCAGGACAACATGACACTACCCCAAAGCAGCTCCGGGGAATTATACATGCATTAGCTAATACAGCAAACACTACATGGATGTAACTGTACTGAAAAGCAGACACTCGTGTGAAAGTGCATACACACAAGCAATTGCACCACAGTCACAGCAACATACCAGTAAGCCAACCAAACACTACAGTATAATGACTGTGTGGACAGATATCTCCTGTATGGCAGTCACACAATAACCCTACATATATTGCCCCAGATCACAGTGTAGTCGGAGTCTTGGGGTGGTATGGGACATGTCTCAAACATATACTGCTGATAGACCACCGGTAACTAGAGCAGCATGCACAGTCGGATACAAAAGGACCCATGACACTCACATCTGCCCCCTACACACACACACACCCACCCACACAAACACACACACACACACACACACACACACACACACACACACACACACACACACACACACACACACGTAAACTAATGTAAACACTACACTACTACAAAATCTTGATAGGCTGTACACAATGGCTAGACATACACTGACCTCTTGACTGATTTTGTCTCATATTTATCACCCCTACACCATAACATGTGTGGGATTCCACAACATCAGTGGGATGATATTCAGAATGAAAGCACTGAATAATGATAGACCATACCTCTCAACCTCTTAGTGCATGACATCAGGACAAAGCCTGACACAATAGAGGTACAGAGGCCCAGAAACTGGGCATAAGTACAATAGTGTTATTACAAACTACAAAAGTTGCTGGTGTAACAGGGTGTGTTGTAACATAACATGTTTTAAGGATATGAAGTCAGATATATGTACAGATGACAGCATATACTAACTGCAATCCCCAGAGTATCCCAATGATTTGCCTAAGATAGGAACTGTCTTAGGAACAGACCAAACATAAGAAGCAAACCTCTGGGCATTCTACAGATAGCCATACAGTGGAGACTTATGTCATATACATAAAACTGTTAGGCTTGAAATAATGCAGAAAATGCATGTCAAGACAAACCCTGTTAAACTAGCATTATTCCAACTGCATAACAGCAATACTCACATCATGTCCCTAAGTCTGGAACCTACTAACCCTTTTTGTTGGTCTGTCTCTACATTTCATATTCCAAGAGGTAGTTCCACCTACCCTCTGTAATATTGTAGCTCACACACCCCCACAATGTCCACCTCACAGGTAAGGAAAAGGGCCAATGCCCACATGAAGTACTTAGTTATAGGAGTGTGTTGCCATGCCATTGGCTATTGTAATAACAACCCAGCTGTTCTGGAAGTAGTTAGCAAGTGGAGAAATCCAATTGGTGCTCAGGCCATTGCCTGCTCATGAGCAGTACCTACAAAAGGCAAGCTGCTGCCTATGCAAAACACATCTTATCCTGAAAGACATAAGCCTGAACATAAGCAGAGGAAGCAACAAAACTTCACAGAAGTACAAGAAAAAAAAGTATGTCAAACAAGTAAGCATACAATGGAATGCAGGAGGGGGTATGGATAAATGGGAAATTGGAGGTTAAACAATATGTCTCAAGAAGACTTGCTGTACTAATATATAGTTGTTCAGCAACTATGGTCATTACATCTGGCATTGCCTGCAGTGACATAGATCATAGCCATGACCCCTGATTTACCCCAGGAAAGGTCAGCTCACATATGACTACCACTGGAATGTCTGTTGCCCAATACTGACAGTGACACTGCAAGGCCAGGCAGGCTACTGACATGTTCTACATATTCATATGTCACTTGTGAATTCCACTATGATCATATGCCAGTCTAAGTAATGTAAGAGACCTATATAGGATATGTGCTTAGTACACAAGTGTCACAGGGTGCGTGTAAATCTGCATGCAATATACTGTGCCCATACCATTCAACTGTCCAATGTCTTGCACACTGACCACCTGTATGCCTCATGTAGTCATTTTCCCACAGAGTTGTGTTATGTCTGTCAAAGCATTGGCAAATCTGTGAAGACTGATATCAGAACATAATAGCATACATGTGAATGTTGGATGTCATATCCACCAGGATAGTTCTGTGAATGCATATCCTACTGTGCTATCAACTGACTGAAGTATGTTACAGCAATATTAATGAGGTGTTACTACATGTGTGCCAGTGCTCCCCATTAATGTGTGCCAGCATCCAGATGTCCCGCCCCAACAGGTTGAGAAGTATGACTGAGCAGCAATAGTGTGAACACAGTTTACCATACTGATGTAGAACAGACATGTATGTATCAGTAGGTGTAGCTGGAAGCCTCAACACAACAGACATTTGTTACAAAACATCAGGTACATAGGCTGTACATGTTGTACATGTGTGTAATTCTTGTATCAATGCTTCAAATAGACATAAATGTGTACAGCTACAGGTTGTTGCATTGCCTTGACACAGAAATGTGTACTAGAATAAGCATGAATACCAGGTTGGAATTGGAGGAGTGTCCAACAGTGTTATGATGGTGTATCCATGCCCACAACAAACATCCATATGTGACCCTATGTATAGACACAGCAATACCCAAAACCCACCTCCACCAAGGTAGAGTAATCCCCTTTGGTGGACAGCTGTAATACACAAACCATATACTAGGTCGATATAATGGCTGTATAGGGCCAGATAGGACCAGACAACAAATTTGAAGCAATCCCACCTTCATCTGAACAAGCAAATAAGGCCACATATGCATCACTGTAAGCCGAACTACATGTAAAAAGTGGACACACCAAACAATGCCGATCACAAGGCCTTCTTCACGAATATCTCAACTCTCAGAGTTGACAACGCAACCTGCCCTGTACTGGTGGTCTATCAGACCACATATACACATGCCATAGCTATAGGCAACCCACTGCAGACAGGTTGAGTGGAGACCAAACCATTATTACAGGAGAATATGCACTGCAACTGCACCCCTCCCACATAATCAGGGAGCAGATCTGTAATGTAGTCAATGGCAACACAGTTGAGTCTCCATGGGACCTGATGACATCCCTGTCTGCATCCTACATGAACTCAAGCATGTGCTCTCAGCTCCATTAGACACTGTAGTCACACAAAGCCTGAGCACCAGCAGTGTCCCATCTACATGGAAGACAGCCACTGTCATCCCTCTACACAAATGAGAATGAAGAATGGAAGATTATGCCACTTAATGGCCCTCATTGGGGTAACATGACACACCAGGACCAGGAGTGCAATGCAAACACATACCATGCTGCTAGATGACAGGGGTATGATGTGGTTGTAAGTGGTGGTTACTACTAGGCAATGCTGATGTTCCGGTTCTGTGAATACTATTGACTGAAGTATGAGGTCCTATGAAGTTTTCCCCTGTTTATGTCTTCTAGGTGTCGTGCATCACAGCAGAAATCCTGAATTCTTGGAGGCCGAGAACACGGCCATAATCGACACCATAAGCCAGCACTACAGGGTGATGTTTGGCCGTAGCAGACAGCAGTTGCAGGTGCGGACTGCCCTCTGGGAAGACCTGGTAACCAGGGTGAATGACACTGGCCACCATAATTGCATCTATAACCAGGTCAGACACAAGATGACTAAACTAATTCAACATGCCTGGTGAAGGGCCACTGCCATGGTCAGGGACCATTCAGCAAAAGATGGAGGTCCTGCTATGCAGGCCCCACTGACAGCTGCTGAGGAGCTCTTTGCCTACCTTGGGACAGCTACCACATGACAACAGCAACAATACACCCACATTGTGGAGGTGGGTGGCAGTCAGACAACAGGCAAGGAGCACCCAGGTAAGGCCCCGGTGGACATCAGTTACATAATGTATTGGGCAGAATTACATCCATAGAGTATCTAGATGCATATGTCAGGTTATACTGCATTTATGGTTGGGGCTTTGTAATGCAGAGAACTGCAGATATATGGTGAATGTAAGCAAAATGTGTAGCATCAGAGCTGGATCTGTACAGATGCAGGAGTGCAGCATTCATTCTGTACCAATGCCACATGTGAGTCTGCTAACAATACCTCTCTCCCACAACTACATAGGTCCTTCTGGTCTGCACATGGAACAGTGGTCTGAAGCTGGTGAGTATGGAGATGTCTTGCCATTGCTCAACAATACACTAGGCATTTTAAGGGCATTTTCCATGCACTCAACTGCTTCTCTTAACCATCTTGTGATATGTGCACATTCACTTGTGGTGGGGTTCACTGCATTGCATCACAGTGGTCATCACTGGGGCCTACTTGCAGGAGAAATAACATTTCTGTAACATACCTCTCAAGCTATCAGTGCAAGAAATGCGGACAAAGATTGGCATAATGGGGTCAAAGGTCAAACCATAGGGACATCTTTTAATTATTACTGTTGTAAGCTTAGAAGGTTGCTGTAGTAACAGGAATTGTTCTACCATACAATCACTGGAGGATTTGTAGTCTGACACTGAAATTATGTCATTACCTAGTGACATCAATCCCAGAACATCCCAGTACTTTGACAGAATAACACGGCTTCTATGAAGTAGAGATCAGAATTATTAGCCGAACATATGGTCAATCTGTAGAAATCTGTACCGCTGAGAGGTATTTTTGGTAGGAGTTGACACTGTGCTATACCTGTGACCAGCAATAATGTGTACATGGGTGGAGTGTGTGCTAGGTGAAGGTCCATCACCTACTAACACTACTCACATATCTCAGAGATGTATATTAGTATTAACATTGAGTGGAAATCTCTACACTGCATGATGTTGAGGGCCTGTGCACAGTGTGTATGTTGTGGTCCAACTGTGTGTCATGCATGCCACCATTTGGATATTGTGAGGTTTGTGTAATGCCTTTGTGTGACCTCACCTGTATATGTCTGTTTGTGCGTGTGTGTGTGCGTGTGTGTGTGTGTGTGTGTGTGTGTGTGTGTGTGTGTGTGTGTGTGCACGCACGTGTGTGTGTGTGTGTGTGTGTGTGTGTGTGTGTGTGTGTGTGTGTGTGTGTGTGTGTATGCATGTGTGTGCATGTGCATGCATGTGTGCATGTACCAGCAAACCTGATAGTGCAGGTAGTAATTCACATATGTTTTCTTACCCCACAGGTGGACATGGGGGTCAGGGTCCCTCCTGCCCAAAACCTGATGTCAATGCGATTCTGAACTCTGACAATGATGATGGAGAAAGTGAGGCACAGGTGGGGTTGTTGGCTGAATCCATGCTATCAATTGTCATACCACTGCAGACAACTATGTCCCCACACACAGTCACAGTGCCCACACATACCCAGTCACCAGTGGCCACAGATAATGAACAGTTGGTGGGTGGTGGCATGGAACAGGCTAGTGTGGTGACTATGGCAGGTGTGAGTGTAGATACTAACCATAGCCAAGGAGCACGTGGAGGTCCCACACAGGTAGATGGACAGGGGTGCTCAAAGGAAGACTGCTGCCCATCAGGCCTCTGTCGCAAGTGCCACAGCAGCTCTTACCAGATGCATCCTTTGGACTGTCATGGAGGCAAAGGCATGTACTGAATGCAACACCAGACAAATACTCAGGGTGTTGGATACAACTCTTCCTGCCATGCATGACAAACTCCATGATCTTGCTGAGACCACACGTTACTATGCTGGGGTCATGGATAGATGGTTGGGGGAGGAATTGGCAATACTCGACAGTGGAATTCCTGTGCTGGAGCATGTGGTAGGAGATGGGCATCAGTCACATAGATGTAGGACAACACCAGCATCAGCTTGAGTTCCACAGGACCGTACACAATCACACTCCCATATTGACAGTACCATCAGCATTACCAAAGGGATGGTGCTGTCCACACCACAACAAAGCAGACCATGGGCACATGGTCCTAGGTGGTCCCATCAGGGACACGGATCCAGCAGACAGCAACCATCTTTAGGGAGTAGTACTGCATCTGGCCTTGGGTCTGGTGGTGCCAGTGAGACCCCTGGCAGGACCAGTTCCCGGGTCTGTGGCCAGAAAAGGTGAACTGTACACACTGCCATGTATGGCCCACAGTTGTCCAACATACCCTGTG
>NC_056729.1:178685040-178762540 GCF_019279795.1 Protopterus annectens | reverse complement strand
CCTGCATTATTCCAGTGAGGAACTTCTGTGGTCTCTCCAGCTGCTGCATGTGCCTTGTGAGGTACATGCCAAAGGGGGCACTGAACAAACTAATTGGCCCTATAGGGTTAGCATAGATGTATCTTATGACCACTTTGTCCCTGGATGGCAACCCTTACATTTAAGTTGTCCTATCTATGAAGTTTTCTGTACAATGGAAGCAACATGGTGCTCAGACATCAGGTTGCTATCAACCTGGGTGTCCAAATGCCTCACTACTGATTGTGCGTATAGGACATTGTTGTTAATGTGATACTATGTGTGGCTGTCAGTTTCCCCAAAGGGGATGCTGATGCATCTGCAAACATTCAGCTTGAGACAATGTTTCTGGCATCAGTCGTTTGGTTTGGTGAGAACCTGTTGTAGGACATCCACATCACTTTGAGTATTGATGTCTGTTTCCAGCTTGCAGTCATCTGCCTACATGGTCAGCCATAGGCCAGTGTTTTTTGGCCTGCACCTCAGGGACATATATCCCATATACCAGGGGCTCCCAGAACGATGCCTGTGGTATTCCAGTCAGTACAACTGTACTGTTTGAGTTGGCAAACCCTATTATGATTATGTGGGTTCTATCATTGAACTGGTTTGCTACCCATCTGGTAACAAATGGATTGCTGCCTAAATAACAGAGTTTATGTATTATGGTCAATTGAGGAATAGTGTGCAAGGCTTTGGCCAGGTCAGGGTCGTTGGAGTGCACCACCTTTCCCTCATCCATGCCTTTGTTGGCTGCCTCAGGGAAGTCATCCAGAGTTCAGACACACCTCCCCTGAGAATGGCAGACTGTGCAGGGTAATTAATTTTGATTTTACCAATGTCCTTGTTAATGGGATCCATGATATTCCATTCCATGGCCTTGCAGATGAGGCTAGTAATGCTGATGGTTCATTTATTTCCTGGATTGGTGAACAGTTCATCTCGGTGTAAAGGGATCACAATGGTTGTCTGCCACTCAGCTGTGACAAGGACAATACTCAGAGTTTTGGTGTGTTGGGTGCATACTAATGCTGCCAGTTCATGCCTAGGTTCCTGTAGCTTGCAGCCTGGGATGTGTTTAGGTCCCATGGTGGCTGTCTTCTTGACTTTGAGAGGGCAGTGATGTCCTGTACTCTAGTGATAGGGGTTGAGTGTTCAGCTATTGGGGATGTCCTGTTTCCATGATGGAGGGCAGAGGTAAGACATTTCCATTGAATCTGTCAGCCAGTGGATTGGCTATATCTATGGCATTTGTGTGTGTGGTATCCTTGACCACCAGTTCTGCACAGATCTGGAAGCTTCCTTTGGGTATATAGACATGTGTGAGCAAGGCCTTATGATTGTCTGTCTTAGATGTGTGCAATTTCAACTCAGATTTGCCTTTAGTGGATTTGACTGGTGCTCTTCTTTTTTTGTTCATGCTAAGGGTTGTTTACTTCCAATTGTGCACCTGCTCCTTCTTTGTCCTGTTCAGCAATGTTATCCTTGTCCTATATAGTTTCTTTATTGCAGATGTTTGTGTACAGGTTTACTCTCCCTTGCAGATGGTGATGTTGTCCTGTCAGGCATTCCTGATTTCATGCATCTCTCTGGGTACTATAAGTCAGCAAGGATGAGGGTGACAGCCTGTTAGATTTGTAGAGGGCCAGATATGTGGGGTGGGTGTCCTGAGTCAGATATGTTGGCCTGTAGCTGCCTATAAGTTGCATAGGCGTCTTGTCAATGGGTGACTGCACTTGGAGTGTCATGTGTGTGTCACATTGTTTGTCCAGCCTAGAGGTGTGTGTCTGTCTAACACACATTTCTACTCCACCTCCTTTGGCTTTGCTGCCCACATTTTGGGATCTGGCTGTGTGATAGGATGAGTGAACAGGTAATAATGTGCTTCTCTCCATGGCTGTGGGACAGGTTTCTGTGAGTACAGACATGTCACCATCTTCCAGGGTTATGACTGCCTGTAATGAGTGCATTTCCCTGTTTAGACTCCTAGCCATACCTCTCAACTGTACAGATTTTCACAGAATGTCCAGATTCACGCCTCATATATCTGGTCAGTTTCCCATAAAAAATGTGGTTTTCAAGCAAGTTTACTGCAAATTACTCAGGGCTGCCATCAGGAAATAATGACAGAAGACATTTGAATTTCAGACTTCATACCCCTTGGAAAATCCATGCTAATACAAACTCAGATTCATGCCTCATATATCTGGTCGGTTTCCCATAAAATTGTGGTTTTCAAGAAGGCTTATTGCAAATCACTCAGGGTTGAAGTCAGGAAATAATGACAGAAGACATTTCAATTTCAGACTTCATACCCTCCAGAAAATCCCTGCTTATATAAACCCTCTGTTATTCTATAAACTTTCTAACATTATAAGAGCAATATTTAAAAGGTGTGCCTATATTTGGGCCTTTATCCCCCCATTTGTCATGGCTTTGTCCAGAATTCTTGCTCTATGAGGTTGAGAGGTATGCTCCTAGCATTTAGTGCCATGGCCTTTCATTTGCATTTTGTTGACTGTGTTATCTTGGTACTATGGACCCCATGACATTTCCTACAAAGCCACTATGGGTAAGGCATGGGACTTTGCCAGAGACCTGTGGGCCAGGTGAGACAGATGCAGGCCATCTGTAGCAAGGCAGCACATTCTGTCAATCATATGTTCCCAGGCTGCCAGGCAGAGGATCTCCCTGAGAGGACACCAGTAAGTGAGGCAAGTGTTACTGACACTCGCTTTCTGTTTGTATTAAGCCATCACTCTGGGTGATGCAGGATGCTGCTTAAGGCTAGGAACATACCTGCATGGGACACATCTTCAGCAAGCTGAATCATGTCTGAAGCTGAATCATGTCTGACTTTCTATAGTCTGGGAGGTACATCTGACATCGTTCACACTGCCATGGACCATGCCACAGTGATAACTGTACCTGTTATATGGTGACTTGAGTGCATGTGCGATGTGTCAGATTATGGCACATGACAAACAAGTAACTGTGACTTTCTCCTTATCCTGCCCGGTGTGTGGCACATCTGTGTATCTCACAGTGGAGGCTTCCATGAGTAATATATTAGGTGTATGGTAAGGACTTAGTGTTTGCAAGACCATGGTGTGTGGACTATGCGTGGTCTGTGGCATGTAGGTTTGTGGAGTTCTCATGTGTCTTAGCCTCTAAGGTGTTTTTTGCTTGGGGTTTTGAATCTTTGTGGCCCACCACTTATGTGGGTGCATGTTGTGTATTTGTAGGTGATGTTTACTGACTCCATACACTGCAGGGCACCCATGTTACTGCAATATTTGTTCTGCTGTGCACATTCTCTATTTGTCTGGCCAGTGGTTCCCCTTCCCCTTATCTGTGTATCTTTGTCCTTCTGTAGTCCAGTCACAGTCTTTGCCCACAGTGGCTTCCGTTATGTATTTTTAATTCTGGTGTGAGTGGGTACATGCCATAACATCACACACAAGGTTATGCACTTCACAACTCTGAGAGTACCTATATAGCAGGTTGTCCATCATTGCACCACTACATCTGCTGTGGTCCTCAGACAGTTTGTGTTTCTATGTTATTATGCAGCTACATGTTGGCCCTAGCTGTCAAACTGTCACAGATTCTGACATCTGGACAGGCCCATATATGACAGTCAGACAAAGGCCCACACATGGGGACACGGTCTTAATACTGTTTTGCCAAACATAGACAGTCAGGGGACCAGTTTGGTTTTTGCTTGCTTTCTGTTATAGATATGATGTCTGCTTCTCCACTGTCTGCCACTGGTGCTTTAACATGACATTTTCTTGTTTTGCAAATAGTTGGCAGGCGAATGCAAAGTTAGGACAAGCAGAACAGATATACAAGGCATACTTGTGCTCCTTCTGTGGCAACCTCTGTCATTACAGGGGTATGGCTGTTGGCCAGTGACATGTTGTCAGTGCTGACACAGAAAGGTGGCAGTCTTTTACAAATTGGCAGTACACTGTCCTTCAGGTACCTGCTCTCCTACTAGGCACTATACCTCTCAACGTCTGAGAGCCAGACATCTGGACAAGGCCATAAGTAATTAAGGGACAAAGGCCTACATATAGGGCCCATTTGTAAGTAATGGCCTTACAAACCTAGAAAGGGGATACAATAACATGTTTTGCATTAGCATGCATTTTTCTATAGGGTATGAAGTCTGACACTACAATCTGTCATTATTTTATGACCTTAGTCTTATGTGATTTGGTAAAGAATTGCCAAACAACCACTATTCCATGATATACAGGCAACAAATATGATGCAAACCTCTGGACATTCTGCAATAGGTCTGTACAGTTGACAGGTATGATAAGCACTGTGTAGGTTACTCCAAGCTGTGTACTGTCCATATGTGTTGAACCCTGTCCATGACATGTCCAGCTTTCCAGCAGTAACATGTATTGACATCTGGACAGTGTGTACAACTCCTATCGTAGGTGTAGCTGAAATGAAAAATAGTTGGCACTGCAGTTCTTGGAACATGGCCCTGTCAACCACAGTACTATACCTAGGCCACTAAGACACAACACCCTGGAGTAAGTGCTAGCCACATCCTGAAAGTATTAACCACACATATACATAGCTCATTGACCCCTGCATATTGTGGACATGTAACACATTATCATGTTGATTGGGACATCCCTGGCAGTGTGTGCTCTGCTGCTATTTCCCTACAAACCTACATGTTACTGCATTTCTATGGGAATATGAGTGTATTGGTGTGGGGGGCACACCTGTCAACTGTACACATTTGCATAGACTGTGCTGATATTTGCTTTACATTTTGGTTCCCTTTCACATAGTATTGTGCCCTGTCTTGGAGACTAGAGGCATATCACTAAAGACCACAGGTCAGATTGTAATGGCATGACACTCGAGTTTCAGACTTCATACCCTTCACAGCCTTACTGCAACTGCAAGACTTGATGTAATGTGACTGTGTAAGTCTGTAGGGGGGTATTTCATCATTGTCACCATTTGTGGTCCTTTGCCAGACATTTCTTTATGGTTTTCTGAGACTGACTTGCTGGGTGAGGCTGAGGGGTGAGTATGGGACCCCCACATTGATATCCATGCATGTGACCTATGACCACCCAGTTAGTTGCTCCCCCACACATACTGCAGTGGGATTTGTCACCTTGGGTACTACTGCATAATGTGGGGAAGCCAGTATTGGGCAAACATTTACTGTTATCCCACATAGCTGTCAGTTGTCTGCTTCTATCACAGTAGGCCACACAATTCCCTTGCATGAATGCAGTGATATCATAGATATGCTACCAGAACATACTACTCCATTCATTTATTGTTAAGAAGACTGACTTACCTTGTGCCTGCGGCAGTTGTGAGGATGGTGCGTGAGGGCTGGGTATGTCGGATGCACTCAGTACACTGCTTAAACATGGTAAGGTACAGGTAGTGTGATGTGTGTGGCATCCATTTTACTGTATGTGCGAGTCAGAGAGAGGTGTCGGTCCCTGGTTCCATACAGTGTCAGTGTGTGTGCTATGCGTTGCCTCTTTGCCAAGGCCTGGGCATACTGGGCATGCCTCTATCTGCCTACAGGAGCAGGCTCACAGAGTTCCTCCCCCAAGTTCCTCTTTGCCTGTGGGGAACTTGGCAATGGTGGGTGGCTGTGTGGCCCTACCCTGTGCTGTTCCTGCCACAGCTGTTTTCACAGTATTATATTGTGTAGCATGGCACATACTATGAACAGTGCACATGTGGCTGGAGTGCACTGCAAGGCTACACCAGATATGTCAAGGCAGTGTAACCATGACTTGAGCATCTCAAACACATGCTCTATAATGATCCTGGATTGTGCGTGGGCCTCAAAATGGCATTCTTGGGTGCGTGTGTGTGTGCATTTCTGATGGGTGTCATCATTCATGACTCCAATACATAGCCAGCATCCCCACCAGATGGCCATATGGGATGTCTCCCCTGGCAAATCCCTGGTACAGCTGTGAGGGCTGCCAGATGTGGGAGTTGTGATAGTTTCCGGGGCTGCCAGCACACACATTAATGATAATGCCCTGGGCATTGCACACGACCTGCCAGTTGATGGAGTGGAAGCCCTTGCGGTTTAAGTAAACTCTACCCTGTTCACTGGGTGGTGCTTTGATGTGGATGTGTGTGCAGTCTATGGCACCCAGTTCCTCCTGGTAGTCTGCTACATGATGGAAGAGACGCATATTGCTGGCCCTCTCCTCAGAGGTGTGGGAAAGTAAATGTGCTCACCAGCATGTGGTAGCATGGCATCTAGGAACTGGTGGAGTAACCTGGATGCAGATGCCTGTGAGAACCCCATGATGTCTCCAGTAGGTCTTTGGAAAGTACCTTTAACTAGTATACTTAAGGCTACACATACCTTGGTATCCATTGGGATGGGTTCCCCTCTGTTGGCTCTGGGTCTGAGGTAAGGCCGGCACAGCTCAACAAGTTTTTGAAGTATGTCCCTGTCCATGCTGTCATGCTCTACTATCTCCAGATCATGTAGCCCCTGGAAGGTTGCACTGTGTCTGAATACTCTTCTCCTTGTCCCCAGCCTGGGGCGGTTGTCAGCATTATCCTGCTCACCACCCTCTAGCACATATTGATGTATCAAAGTGACAGCAGCCCCTGACATTTTCTTGTTTGTCTCAGTTAAACCTCCTCATATGTGTATACCAATGATGCAGCGTTTTTGGGAAAAAAACAGACTAAAGGGTGTTTGCATAGTTTAAACTGTTGTGCTGCAGATGCTGCCAGCGTGATTGGCTGACTGTGATACATTCCACCTGCCAGCTCTATTTGAACTCGATTGATTTTATTCTGCTATTGATTGCTTTTATTCTGCTATTTCCCTATATTTTTTTTTGTTTCCTCCCCTCCCCATTTCTGCCCCTTTTAAGCCCTGTGGCACGCCACACAAACCCACTGCCCAAATGTAAACAGTTCTGCTATTTTGGGTTTTTTTCCCTTTGTTTTGTTTAAGATCTGATGTATGCTGTGCAAACCGTTTAGCTAAAGTAAACACTTTTGAGCAATAATGGCCCTCACCTGAACGCAAACACGCTCCTTATTTCATGGAAGAAACAAATACAGCCTCAGACACACACCCTTGCTTAGCTGTGCTTAGCTAAGCTTAAATGGTAGCCATGGAGCTTCAACATGTTTACACCAAGCATGACACCCCTCCCTTTTCATGTCAGCTGCTTCTCCTGCTTACACTGCAGAATTATAGCTCCTACATAGTTAGGTGCATTCGGACATGGTCTCCCACTTTGTGATTCAGTAAATTTTGCTCATTTGCATACCACTGCCTTAGTCACTTGTTACACCATTACACCGGAGCCTTTCTCCTTAGCAACCACTGTTCCCTGTTAATGTTTTGGTTCTGCATGCTACCCACTATAATGGTAAAATGCAGATTTCACTTATTTTATTTTTTTATTTATTTGCAGTTGGAAAACCAGGATAGTCCACTGGGCCAATAAGAACCTGTTTTCAATGGAATCCTGGGGAGAAAAGCTCTGAAACAAAACAAAGATTACATTAATTTACAAAATACATTTTGATTTCAAGACAAGTCAAGTTTTTTTTCCTGTTACAAATACATTTTTAGATTACATTTAGTAAAACAAAACATTACATTAATAAATATACAGTTTCTTGTAAAGGAATAGTAAATTTTGAGAATTATAAGAAGTTATTTACAATTGGCTTACTATTTGCTAAATGCAAGTATGAAGTTGGTGTATGGAAATATATGGGACTGTGCCTGTATGAAGTGAGGAATAGGCTATGTGGGGTGGGAGCAGGAGCATTCCCACTTCAGTGTTAGATGAGAGTGAAGTGATTTCTTAAATGAAGGGAGGTTAGAGGTGGTACGGATGGAGGGAGGGAAGGAGTTCCATAGGCGTGCCAGAGAAAAGGATAGGAGGTTTTGTCCTGGGGGGTGGAGGGGTTTGTACAGTTCTATTAGGTTTTGGTTGTTAGATCTTAGTATTCTTTCTGGGTGGTGCATTTTAAAAAAAGAGGAAAGGGAAGGACAGAGGGGAAGGGTGAAAAATTAGTTTGTGTGCACAAGTAAGCTGGGTATAGGTCAGAGAGTTGGGAAGTTCTAGCCAGTTTAGTTTGTGGAGAGGTACACAGTGATGGGTTAATGATTTGTGGCTAGTGGCAAATTTGGCAATTTTATTATAACAGGAGGACAGTTTTGTTTTGAGAGATGATTGTAGGTTTGTAAGGAGAGGGGCACCATAAAAGAGGGAAGGGATGTGAAATGTAGTAGAGAGAGTGAGCTTAGTTGATGTAGTAAGGTATCTATTGTATCGGTAGAGCATGCCATGTTTTTGGTGGGGTTTTTTATGTTTAGTTGTAAATGGGACTTGAATTTAAGCTGGTCATCGATGTGGACCTCGAATAGTTCAGATAAAACTTCAAGAGGCGTGTTATTCTGGCTGGTAATGGAGAATAGGTTTCTGTCTATGGTGCAGGTTTTGGAGAGGGTAAATAGCAAGAGTTTGTTTTTTGATGCATTGAGTGCTAGATGATTGTCTTTCATCCACTGTTCTGTGGTACAGAAGGCATCTTGAGTCAGCTTTAAGAGAGTGGTGATGGATGTGGCAGCACAGATAATCGCAGAATCATCTGCATATTGGATAAGTTTAGTATGAGATTGAGTGGAAGAAATCATTTATGAATGTATTGAAGAGGAAGGGACCCAATATGGAGCCCTGGGGGACACCAGTGGGAGTCTTGTGGAAGGGGGAGATGGCTTTTTCCACTTGACAGCTTGTTGCCTGTTAGAGAGGTAGTTGGTGAACCAGTTGAGAGAGGAAAGGGATAGGTTTAGGTTAGATAGTTTAATAAGGAGAAGGTTGTGAGAGACAGTATCAAAGGCCTTAGCGAGGTCAAGTAAGAGAGGAGATACAGTCAAGCCAGAGTCCCTGGCTTTATTCACAGTCTCCAAGAAGGATAGGAGGGCTGTCATAGTGCTGCGATTGGGTCTAAAAACTTGTTGGGTGGGAGTTAATAAGTTGTTGTCTAAGAGATGGGGGAGGAGTTGAAGATGGATACATTTTTCAAGGAGTTTTGAGATGGGGGAGAGGATGACGATGGGGCGAAAGTTAGTAATGTTGTTATTATTGCCCCCTTTGTGGAGGGGAATGATGAATGCCTTTATCCAGAGTTGGGGTACGATGCCTTCTTGGATAGGGCGGTTGATAAGGATGCTGATGGAGAAGGTAATGGCTTTGGCAGCTGTGCTAAGGAAGGATGAGGGGATATTATCGGGGGCATTGGTGCATGGTTTTAGCTTTTGCAAGAGTTTTTTTATGTTAGCAGTAGGAACGGGTTTTATGGAAAATGGTGGTGGCTGAGAAGATAGGGAATGAGAGAGTGGAGATGAAAAGGATGGCAAGAAAGGAGATGCAGGATTAGGGGGAGAAGTGTTGTTACAGAAGGATGAGGTTAGTTTGGAAACAGATTCAATGAAAAAAGAGTTGAATTGGGTGGCCAGATCAATATCTTGTGCATTAGGGTCTGAGCTTGGGTTTTCAGTTGTGCCGGCTTTTAGAAGTGTAGTGATACCTTTCCAGAATTTTTGTGGATTGGTTTTATGGTTGTTTTGAAGTAAGGAGAATAATTATGTCAGTCTGTGGGAATAAGCTTTTTAAATTTGTTGCGGAGTGCTTTGAACTCATTAAGGGTGTTGGGAGTTTTGTTTCTTTGGTGATGTTCCCAGGCTTTGTCTCTAAGGTGCACGGCAGTTAGTGTGTTTTTGGTTAGCCAGGGGGCAGTTTTGTTTCTTATTCTTTTGGTTTTTGTGGGGGCATAAATATCTAGTATTTTTAGGAAAGTTTCATTAAAGTGTGCAAAAGCATTTTCCAAAGGTAGAGTATTTAGAGGGTTCCAATTAAGTGATTTTAGGGAATTAGAGAAGGCTTTAGGGTTGAAGTTCTTTAGGTAGTGAGTGGTGATGTGATTGTGAGTAACTTGTAAGGGAGAAGCAAGATGCCTTGTAAAGATGGGAAGGTGGTCACTGAGGGAATCAGGAAGAGTCCCACTTTCAGGGTAGTAGTGGGGATGAGAGACTGAGATCCAGTCTAGGGTGCTACCACTGGAGAAGCCTTTAGAGGGTCTGGTAATAGAGCTGATGAGCTGAGAGTAATTATATAGGTTGATATTTAAGGGGTGTGTAAGGGAGTGAATGAAGAATCAGTTAATGTTAGTGTCGCCCAGGATAATAGTTTCATTACTGATATTGGAAGAAAGTCAGGAGAGGATATCTTCAAGTACTGAGATATTGTCTCCAGGTGGAATTTAAAGGGAGGCTATGCATATGTGCTTGTGTTTATTTAATTGAAATAGAGCTAGTATTAATTCTGCATTGGTGAAGTGGGGGATTGGTTTATTATAGGGAGTAATGGATAGGGAGGAAGAATAGAGTAGAGCTACTCCACCACCCTTTTTGTTGGCCCTGTCATTTCTGATGATAGAGTAGTTAGGTGGTAGTATTTCTGAATCATTTATATGAGGTTTTAACCAGGTTTCTGAGATAGCTAAGATGACAGGTTTGTTGTGAAGAAGCCAGGCATGCAGGTTTGAAATTTTGTTAGCTATGCTTTGGGCATTTAGAGAAGCTAGAAGGAGTGATTTGGATGTAGAGGGAGCAGTGTTTGGGCCGGGGTTAGGGTGTATATCTCCAGAGAGTAGTATTGTTGTTATATGTTGGAGTATGCTAAAGAGGTATTTGGATTGCTTTGCTTCTAGGATGTGTCTTGCAGAATTAATAATGGTTTTGGAGGTTAGAGGGGGGGCTAAAGATATTATATAGATTGGGTAGCTTGTAGCAAAAAAGTAGATGGTTCTTAATGGGATACAGGCCAGGGGATATTGAGGTACATGAGTGTAAGTGTGTTGTGGGGAGTGAGTTGGTTGTATGATCAAATGGTGTGTAGGATATGGTGTTGGGCTGGATAAGGTATTGCTTGTAGCAAAAAAGTAGATGGTTCTTAATGGGATACAGGCCAGGGGATATTGAGGTACATGAGTGTAAGTGTGTTGTGGGGAGTGAGTTGGTTGTATGATCAAATGGTGTGTAGGATATGGTGTTGGGCTGGATAAGGTATTGGATGTAAGTAAGGTTCAGAAGCAGTAATAGTAGCATTGAGAAGGATGTATGTTTAGTAGGCATATTGAGGATTTGATAAAGTGGATACCTAGTGTTGGAAAGGTATAGGAATAGGTATAGCCTTATTAAAATGGAAGGGAAGGGTGTGGTGATAGAAGGTATGTAGGGGAGGGAGTAGGAAGTGGGTGGTGGTGAAAGGGGTGGACTGTAATAGGTAGAGAGGAAGTAGGAGGGGTTAGGTGAGTATAAGTTAAGGGTTACTGGGGGTTGGTGGGAATTAGGGGTAGGGTAGGGGAGCGGAGTGAGCCCGCAAAGCATATGGAGTGGGAACAGCAAAGTGAAGGAAAACAAAGGCTGTAAAAACAATCAGTGAGATGCTGACTGCGAAGGTAAGTGTATAAGGAGGAAGGTTAAGAGGGTAGAGGACAAAATGAAGTATGAGGGTAAGGATAGCTATGTCAGTTATGGTGAAATTAGAGGGGTACAGTAGGACCTAAGTAGAGCTAGGAAGGGAGAGTCTAAAAAAGAAAAATAGTGTCCTAAGAAAAAACTCAATTTCTTTTCACATTTTGTTTTATTTTCTGCATGGTCTCGTTTGTGCACCACTGCGCTATGCATAAAGGGCTAAATTGGCCAAAAAAGAAACTTTTATTTTTTATAATTTTGAAACTATATCTCATGCCAATGGCTATATTTCTGGCTATTGGCATGCCTAATGATTATAATACATGCTTTACTTTGAGCTGTCATGCCATCATTTTGATTTTTGCAGAAATGTATTCGATTAGTAGCCGAATATATTTCTGCAGTGCACACTAGCCTGGCACAGATGCCTGCCTGGTTACTGACTTGCTAATTTACCTCATTTGCATGGTTTTCACCAACAAATGAGGTAATTAGCATTATTTCGTGGTGTGCACGCCAGAATAGTGCAGCCAGGCTTGTGCATGACCCCAGCCTGGTTTACTGAGTCACACAGGCTCTAAACTCTGAGTTCAGGCCATGCCACTATTCATAGGTTCATAGGTTGGTATTAGGCTATCAGCCCTAGGGCCTATACAAGCCTAGCCATAACAATTCCCTGGCTATTTCTTCCCACACTATTTACTTCCCTGGACCCCTGTCTAGCAGGGCAACTGAAGTGATCCCTGGGGTGAATTTCCTTTCTCCCATCCAACCATCAAGGTTCCTTTTGAAGAGGGTCAAAGAGGCACTCTGCTTGACATGTATG
Organism: Protopterus annectens; assembly: GCF_019279795.1. Classification (NCBI taxonomy): domain Eukaryota; kingdom Metazoa; phylum Chordata; order Ceratodontiformes; family Protopteridae; genus Protopterus; species Protopterus annectens. The sequence goes on along the minus strand of NC_056729.1, from coordinate 178,750,154 downwards.
GGCAATCTATTCCAGAGTCTGGGGAGCCTCTGAGTCAAGAACCTATCTCTCCAGCATGTTTTGTTTATTGTGATGACAAGGTTTAGATCCCTGGAGTGTGTGGCTCTGAGAGATTGGGATTTCTTTAAGTGTAACATGTCCAACAGCTCTGGGTTTGACATGGCCTTGTATGTTAAGCAGAGATCGCCTCTGAGAAGACGATATGCGACAGAGTATAGCTGGAGTTTTTTAAGGTGGTCAGCATAGGGCATCTGCTTTAGGCCTGTGATTCTTTTAGTGAGGTATTTCTGCAGCCTTTCCAGTTGTTGCAGATGTCCTGAAAGGTACATACCAAATGGGGCATTGTATCCTATAATGGGTCTAATGAGGGATGAGTACAGTGAGACAATGACCTCCTTTTTTCTGGATGAAAAGCCCTTAGTGATGAGGTGTGCCACATAGAAGGATTTCCTGACTGTTGTGGTGATGTGGTTATTGAAGGTGAGACCACTGTCCACCTGTGTCCCTAAGTCTCTTATCACACTTTCGGTGTTTAGTGTACTGCCACCTATATGGTAATTCACAGATGCATGTTTTTTCCCAAAGGGGATAACTATACATTTCTTGCCATTGAACTTGAGCCCATGGTTCTGGCACCAAGCATCTGTTTCTGTAAGGCCCTTTTGTAGAGTATCCACATAATTTGGGGATTCAATAATGGCTCCCAGTTTGCAGTCATCTGCGATCTTTGTTAGCCAGAGTCCCTTAGTGTTGGCCTGTACTTCAGAGAAGTAGATGCCAAACAAGAGCGGTCCCAGGACTGAACCCTGAGGTACTCCACTTGTCACTTCTCTGGAGCTGGATTTGGAGTTGGCTACTTTTACAGTGTGGGTTCTATCAGTAAGCCAGTTAGCAACCCATTGGGTGATGTAGGGATTAATGCCCAGCTTAGTAAGTTTATCTATAATTCCGGAGTGGGGGATGGTGTCAAAGGCCTTGGCAAGGTCTAGATAGGCTGTGTGGACCATCTTACCCTTGTCCATGGCTCTGGAGACTGATTCAAATAAGTCAGTCAGGTTCAGGAGACAAGATCGGCCCTTCATGAACCCAAACTGGGTGGGGTCCAGTGTTTGAAGATTGCCAATGTCTTTGTTTATAAGTTCCATGATAATATGCTCCATGGACTTGCAGATAAGGTTTGTCAGACTGATGGGATGGTAGTTTCTGGGATCCAAGGTGGATTCCCCCTTGTGGAGTGGGATAACTGTAGCTCTGCGCCACTCAGTGGGCACTAAACCTGAGGTTAGGCTCTGATTAAACATGACACTTAGGTGAGGTGCCAGTTCATATTGTAGTTCATGTAGTACACAGCCCGAGATGTCATCTGGTCCCATGGATGCTGTATTCTTAGCTTTGTAGAGTGCGTTTTTTACCTGTGTGGCCATTATTACCAGAATTTGGCAATCTTCCGGTATTGAGATGGGCCATTTAGTGGGGGGGTGAAGCTGGCACTGAATCGATCTGCCAGGATATTGGCAATATCCTTGGGATCAGTATATTTAATGCCATTCTGTTTTAGCTCAGAGCAGATCTGAGCATTGCCATTTAGATTCATGACATAGTTATAGAATGCCTTGTGGTTGTCTTTGGAATATTTGGCAATTTTATTTTCATAACTAGCTTTAGAGGATTTCATGAGGGATCTCAGTTTCTTACTGAGGCTGGTAAGGGAGTTATTTGCATCTTGGGATTTGCCTCTTTTCTGCAACAGTTTCTTCCTTTTGTTGTAAAGTTTGTTTATGGCAGGGGCCCACCAGATTGGCGTTCTTTTTATGGATGAGAGCATTTTGGTTCTACTTGGGATGGCACGATTCATGCATGAGTGGATGTGCTCGTACAGTGCCTTAGTGTAGGATTCAGCAGTTGAACTTTCGGTTCCCATCTGCATGGGTGTCATGAAGTTTGTCACTTCTGACTTGACTAGCATGAAGTTGGCTTTGGAGAAGTTTTTATGGAGGTTTCCTTACTGGGGGGTGGGGATGGGATGTGGATGTCAAGGGTGATTAGCTTATGGTCAGACCTGACTAACGAGGGGGTGACCATAGGTGTGGAGCATCAATTTCCCATGTTGGTAATGACCAGGTCTAGGATATCGGAGCCCCTGGTGGGACTATGGATTAGTTGATCCAGCGCATTGGAATTTATGAATTCCAAGAACCGTTGGGCAAAGGTGTTGATACATGAGTAGTTTTCCCAGTTAATGGCAGGGTAGTTAAAATCACCCAGTATTAGGGTATTTGGTTCTATCTTAATATTTTCCAGTATGTTTAGAAAGGTGTAGTTTGGATTGCAGTCTTACCTAGTGTTAGTTGCACCTGGAGAATTTCAGACGCATTGTGTTGGGCAACTAGCCTGGTGGTGTGAATATCCTTGGTGAATATTGACACTCCTCCACCTTTAGTGTTTCGGTCCTGGTTTGGTGGCCGAAAAGTGTGGTAAGAGTTGTAGCCTGGTACTGCAGGGATGATCTCTGGAGCCTTGAACCAGGTCTCAGTTACTGCACAGATATCAATGTTCTCCATTTTTAGAAGTGCCTTGAGAGAGTGCATTTTGAGGTTTAGACTTCTAGCATTGAGCAGCATTACCTTCAGATTTTGCATGCTTGTACCTGTTACGGTGGTGGTTTTGTCCTTTGAACTTTGCCTAAAAAAGGCACTATAGTGGTGGCAAAAGCCTTAGCCAGTAACCTGAATCCCAGGGGTGACAGGTGCAGACCATCTCTGGCAAAGCATCGTGGTCTGTCAATCATGTCGTCCCAGGCAGACAGATACTAGATCCCCTTTGAATGACACCAGAAGCTTAGCCAATTGGTGAATTCAATCATTTTGTCCTTATATTGTGGTATCATTCTGGGCGAAGGCAGGATGCTACTCAGGGCTAGGGTCATACATGCCTGGGTCACATGATCCGAGAGCTCTTCCATGTCTCTTTTCATGTAGTCCAGGGAGGTAAGTCTGAAGTCATTGACTCCAGCATGGACAATGACAGAGTCATATTTGTACTTGTGGAGTGACTTGAGTGCATGCATTATGTGGCGGATCCTGGCACCCGACAGGCAGCTGACTGTAATTTTATCCTTGTTCAACCTGTTGAGAGGGACATCAGTGTGCCGGACTATAGAGTCACCTATGACTAAAGTGTTAGGTACATTGTTGTGCCTTAGGGGCTGTTGCTGGGTGGCACACTGGTGTTGTGAATTATGTGACACTTTGGTTGTGATTGGTGTTTGTTTGCATTTCAGCTTCAGAGGTCCTTGTTGCTTGGGCAGGTTACAGTTAAGGGCCTCTGCATATGTGGATTTAGTGTTGCTATATCTGGGTGTTGGTGGTGTGGGTTTAGAAGGGCTATGTGTTGCTAGAAGTGTAGTGTGGGTGTTAACCTTCTCCTCTTGACTGTCTAGCACAATCTTGGGTGGAGAGAGCTTTGCTTCCATTTTGGCTATGTAAGTGCATCTCTCACAGGTTGTAGTGTTGAGAGGGTTGTCTGTGTACATGAGACAATTGCTGCATTGCCCCAGTATGCCCAGATTCACCAGGTGGACAGGCGAAATCACCGGAAGCTGACCCTTGGACATGCCTGGTTTGGTGCCTTTTTTTTTTTTTTGTAAAGTACAGGAGCTATTTTCCCTTACCTTAGCAAAGTACTTTGCAATTATAGGCTGTTTAGTGCCTACTATTAATTTTTCCTTATTAATAAGGAGAGTTGAGTGATTGTATCAGTTTAAGGCTTCCTACTGCTTTCCAGCAGGTATTAGAAAAAGTGCTAGTCACAGGGATGCTTAAAGGTAAGATGAAAAAAAATGCACACTGCAGTGTGCACTAGAGAAGTTAGATATGAAAGTAGGTAACTTAATTTTTACCTGTTTAAAAAGTTAAGGTTTAGTGGAGAGTTACTATTTTTAAAACAGCAAGATGGATTGTAAGGGGTGGTCACTTTTGTATTCTGGTACTATGGAATACAGTAGTATGGCCAATAAATTTAAATAGTTGAAGGGGAGGGATTTCAAAAATTATGATTTTGTGATTACTCACACAAGCCAGTGAAAGTAGAGAAGAAATGAGATATATGGTCAGATTAACGTAAGAGGCAGGCAACTAGAAAGACAGTGGTATTTAACAAGACAACTGTAACTGGGTGTGTGGGCGGGAAAAATTCTGCCTGACTCAGAAGAGAGAGAGTTGTGGTCTCTTTTGAAGTTTTAATATGCTGTTAAAGCAGAATGCAAATAAAAAACAAGGTAAAGAAAACAAACCACAGTATTCAAAATATAGAAAGGCAATAAAGTAATACAAAAATACAAAAAATAAAAGCAAACTAATCTTTCCTTCACAGCAAAGTGTAGCAGAGTCTGGATGAGCCTTTCTGGATTTTAGTTTACTGAATCCCAGGGTGGGTATAGCACTTTCAATTATCAATGCTACTTTTGCCTTTTTTATGGACTTCTTTATCTGATTTTTTTTTTGTATCTGTTTTTTTTTATTTTTGAATAGTTGGTAATGAGTGACCAGCTGTGGTATAAATTTCATCATTCTGTATAACGCTGCGTGGTTCATGTTTCCAGTGCATTTTAGCAATGTTTTTATTGCAATATTTCTACAATCCCCAATGCAGCAGTCATGACTTTCAGTATGCAGACCCACTACCGTGAGTGTATCACATCTAGCAACAAGAAGTCCAACTGTTTCCAGTTCTGATTTACAAAAGCTGCATTTGTCTGTTTTTCCAAGGTTTTCAAATTACTTTGTAAACTAACATGCATGTAGTCCACTATCCCAATACTCCATTATTTGCCTTTCATATTTTGGTTTCAATGCTCCTTAATTATCACTGTGTCAAATTTTGGTCAACATGAGATTGTTCCAGACAATCTCCATATGTGTCACTATATTTGTGGACTTTGCATTTTTTTTTCTTCTCATCCAGTCATTTTTCTTATGTACATTTTTTGGGCACATTCAGTTGCTATCTGAATTTTTCTGCTTCTAGTTGATTTCTATTTCCATTTTTAGTTATTTATTTATTTATTTATTTATTCGTTTATTGACATTTGTTGACTAGGAAAGTCCACTGAGTCAGGAACCCATTTTCAGTGGAAGCCCTGGGAGAAAAGCTTCACAGCTAAAATATACATAGTAGAAGGCATTGAGCAATTTTAAACAAAGTGAGTTAATAAAATTTACAGAGTTCTTGTCTACAAATACAAGTGTCACTGACAGAATTCTTTGTTTAGATATAATACATATATTAGACATACATACACTGGGCTCAAAAAGCCAGAGATAGTCTTTATGAGTGTCAACAGATGAATGGATTCCTATATATATATATATATATATATATATATATATATATATATATATATATATATATATATATATATATATATATATATATATATATATATATATGGGTCTATCTTACTACGTCGACAAGTCAGAACGCCGACAGCGAGAACACCGACGCCAGAAGATCGAAAACGGAGAAGACCGACGGATCAAAACCCCGACGCTGAGAACATCGACATGGGAAAAGGCTGTGTATGTATGCGGTAGTGACGGACGTTAGGGTGCAGTAAGGTAAGTGTGCGACTGTGATAGTTTGTGGGTTAGGCGGGTTAAGTGAGTTAGGGTTAGGCTGGCTAGGTAAGTGTGCGACTGTGATAGTTTGTGGGTTAGGGCGGTTAAGTGAGTTAGGGTTAGGCTGGCTAGGTAAGTGTCGACTGTGATAGTTTGTGGGTTAGGGCGGGTTAAGTGAGTTAGGGTTAGGGCTGGCTAGGTAAGTGTGCGACTGTGATAGTTTGTGGGTTAGGGCGCGGGTTAGGTGAGTGTGCGATAGTGGCGGACCTTAGGGTTAGGGTTTGGGTTAAGGTTGTAGGTAGTTGTGTATGTGAGGTTTAGTGTTGGTTTGTAAGGATTTTGGTGTGCTTGTGTTGTGTGTGTGCTTTTGGACCGGGATTTGTTTTGTTTGTTGCTTGTCGGGATTATGGTGTGTCTGGCATGTGAGGTTTCGCGTTTGTGAAATGTCGGTTATGTGGTGTCGGTGATTTTGTTGTCGGCGTTTTGACTTGTCGACGTAGTAAGATAGATCCATATATATATATATATATATATATATATATATATATAGATAGATATATATATATATATATATATATATATATATATATATATATATATATATATATATATCTATACTAGGCACAAAAAAAGCCAGAGATTGTCATGCAAATTATTAAAGTGTGTTCAAAAAAGGACTTTTGTAATTGATAGTATAGATCGGAATAGTTGAGATTATAAAGGTGAAGGAGAGGGAGTAGGGAGGCATTAGTGGAGAAGAAAAGAGAAGAAAAGTGAGGGGATGTAAGGTATTTAGGTATAAGATGTGAATGGTAAGACAAGTTAAAACAAAAATGGAAATGAGGTGTGGAGAATGGTAAGACAAGTTAAAACAAAAATGGAAATGAGGTGTGGAGAAAACAGAGAGTTATATTAGCTTAGTGGCTGAGGGCATAAAAAAACAAGAGAGATAGGGGGAGTAGGGTGAAATAAAAATAAACATATATGATATAGTGGCCTATAGTTTTGGGCATAGGAACAGATCTGATTGCTGAGTAAGCATTTCTTCAAAGAAAAGTTTGAATGCTTTTAATTCAAAAATGCCTCTGCTAAACTAAGTATTATTCCAAAATGCCTCTGCTAAACTAAACAAAGATATTATCCTAGACTTCTTCTCCCTTTGTTTTAAAATCTTTACTATGTTTGGATCTGACAAGGTAGGAAAATGTGCATACAGTCCCACAATTGCAGAACTGTATCTGTAGCCAATTTCAAGGAGGTCCACACCTCCTATAGAGCAAAGAATGTATAATCTTGGCAGACACACTGATTCTTATTTATCATTTGATAAGCTTGAAGCATTTTTCTTGTGTTTCTGTCCAGGTGATTCAAGACTTGTTGTAGCTAATAGCTTCATAGGTTCTTAGGTAAGGTACTAGGCTATCGGCTCAAGGGTTTAAGTAACCCTAGCCAACAAGGTTCCCTGGATTACGTCACCCAAGAAAGTTATTTTCCTGTGCCCCTGTCGAGCAGAGCCACAGAAGTGATCTCCGGGGTGTATTTCCTATTTCCCATCCACTTATCAAGATTTTTCTTGTAGAGTGCTAATGAGGAACTTTACTTGACATAGATGGGTAGCTTGTTCCAGAGTATGGGCAGTCTCTGGGACAGGAATCTATCCCTCCAGCATGTCCTTTTTATTGTGGTAAAAACCAACGAAATAAAAAGCCAATTGGATCCTTGAGCCCACGGAGCAATCCAAACAACAATAAAAGTAGCTTAACGCAACTTTATTTATTTAAAACAAATGCGTTTTTGCTGCTGAACCTTCAGCTGCTTCTTCAGAACAAATGAAAAAGAAAACGCGCCAAATTTTTAAAAAGTTATTTAAATAGTGTGTATATCATAATGATATCATGAAAGATACAAATAAGACACTCCCTTTAAAAGGAAACCCATATTAAACCGCTGACAATACATATAAAAAGTATATATGAAAAGGAACAATAAAGTCAACTATCAAAAAATATATATATATCAGTTCAAAACAAGTGAAGATAAAAATACATGAAGTAAGAAAGCCAGTCACATCTCGCCAAGGTGCCTAATTAATAAAAAATTAACATAAAAACTATTAACTAAATCCAAAGACTAAAAATAGTATAAAAAAGGCACAAAAATGTATTCTGTAATAAAACCTAGATGCCAAATCAAGTAAATTATCTCAAGTAGCTTTTAAGCTTTAAAACACATGAGATGTTTACCAACATATTTACGCTATTAGGAACAACAAAACGGACAACGCTCTGGCTAAGCACATTTCATGTGCACCAGGCCATAGTTTTCATTTTATGGCAATTGACCACGTCCCGTGTAACATCAGGGGAGGCCCTACTTCTTTGCTGTTGGAAAATCGAGAGTTGGAATGGCAGCTTAAATTAAATGCTTTCTCTTTCCCTGGCCTTAACGAAAGTTGTAACTTCTCATGTGTTTTAAAGCTTAAAAGCTACTTGAGATAATTTACTTGATTTGGCATCTAGGTTTTATTACAAAATACATTTTTGTGCCTTTTTTATACTATTTTTAGTCTTTGGATTTAGTTAATAGTTTTTATGTTAATTTTTTATTAATTAGGCACCTTGGCGAGATGTGACTGGCTTTCTTACTTCATGTATTTTTATCTTCACTTGTTTTGAACTGATATATTTATATTTTTTGATAGTTGACTTTATTGTTCCTTTTCATATATACTTTTTATACGTATTGTCAGTGGTTTAATATGGGTTTCCTTTTAAAGGGAGTGTCTTATTTGTATCTTTCATGATGTCATTATGATATACACACTATTTAAATAACTTTTTAAAAATTTGGTGCGTTTTCTTTTTCATTTGTTCTGAAGAAGCAGCTGAAGGTTCAGCAGCAAAAACGCATTTGTTTTAAATAAATAAAGTTGCGTTAAGCTACTTTTATTGTTGTTTGGATTGCTCCGTGGGCTCAAGGATCCAGTTGGCTTTTTATTTCGTTCTTTTTATTGTGGTGACAAATTTTAGGTCCCTAGAGTGTGTAGCTCGGAGGGATTGGGATTTCTTTAGGTGTAACATGTCCAACAACTCTGAGTTTGACATAGCTTTATATGTTAGGCAGAGATCACCTTGGAGTAGGCAATATGCTACTGAGTAAAGCTGGAGTTTTTTGAGATGGTCAGTGTAGGGCATCTGTTTGAGGCCAGTAATCCTCTTTGTGAGGTATGTCTGTGGCCTTTTCAGCTGCTGAAAATGTCTTGTGAGGTACATTCTAAAAGGGGCGTTGTACTCTATAATGGGTCTAATGAGCGTCGAGTAGAGGGGAACAATGACTTCTTTTTTCCAAGATGAGAACCCTTTTGTGACGAGGTGAGCTACATAAAAGGATTTCCCGACTACTGTGGCAATGTGATTATCAAAGAAGAAACTACTGTCCACCTGGGTCCCCAAGTCTCTTATCACACATTCGGTGTTAAGTAGACTGCTGCCTATGTGGTAGTTCATGGATACAGAGTTTTTACCAAAGGGGATGACAATGCACTTTTTGGCATTGAGCTTAAGGCCATGGCTCTGACACCAGGCATCTGTCTCAGTGAGGCCCTTCTGTAGGATGTCCACATCATTTGGGGAATCAACTATGGCTCCTAGTTTGCAGTCATCTGTGAGCATCATTAGCCAAAGGCCTTCTGTACTAGCCTGTACTTCAGATAAGTAGATACCAAACAGGAGAGGTCCCAAGACTGAACCCAGTGGCACTCCACTTCTCACTGGTTGGAAGTCAGATTTGGAGTCTGCAACTTTTACAGTGTGGGTTCTGTCAGTGAGCCAATTGATAACCCATCTTGTGATGTATGAATTTATACCTAGTTTAGTGAGTTTAGCTATAATTCCAGAATGGGGGATCATGTCGAAAGCCTTGGCAAGGTCAAGATAGGCTGTGTGAACCACCTTACCTTTGTCTACAGCTTTGGTGACTGCCTCAAAGAAGTCGATCAGGTTCAGGAGGCATGATCTGCCTTTCACAAACCCGAACTGGGTGGGGTCCAGAGTTTGGAGGTTACCAATGTCTTTGTTTATGAGTTCCATGATGATACATTCCATGGCCTTACAGGCTCATCAGGATAATAGGGCAATAGTTCCCCGGATCAGAGGTGGCTCCCCCTTTGTGGAGTGGAATAACTGTTGCAGTGCGCAATTCTGTGGGCACAAAGTCTGATGTGAGACTATGATTGAACATGTTGCTTAGGTGGGGAATCAGTTCATTCTGAAGTTTGTGTAAAACTCAGCCTAGGATGTTGTCCAGTCCCATGGATGCTGTGTTTTTGGCTTTAGAGTGTGCAGCTTTTACCTGCGTAGTTGTGATTACAGCAACTCTGCATTCTTCCTGTATAGATATGGGCCCTTTAGGGGGTGAGAGGGTGGTAAAGTTAGCACTGAACCTATCTGCCAGGACATTGGCAATATCAGTTGGTTCTGTAATTTTCATGCCATTGTGCTGTAACTCAGAGCAGATCTCAGTGTTGCCATTAACATTCTTGACATAGCTATATATATATATATATATATATATATATATATATATATATATATATATATATATATATATATATATATAAATATATGTGGTTGTCCCTAGAATCAGTGGTGATTTTGTTTTCGTAGCTACCTTTGGAGGATTTTATAAGGGATCTCAGCTTCTTACTGAGACTGACCAGGGGACTCCTCCACTCATGGGATTTTACTCTCTTTTGCAACAGTTTCTTCCTTCTGTTGTAGAGTTTGTTTATGGCAGGGGACCACCAGATTGGCTTCCTTTTTTGGAGGATAGCATCTTGGTTCTGTTTGGAATAGCAAGATCCATGCACTCATGTAAGTGCATCTGTGTAGAATTTAGCAGTCGTAACTGTATTGTGCATCTGCATGGGTGTCATGAAGTTCACCACTTCTGTCTTAAAAAGCATGAAGTTGGCTTTGGAGAAATTTTTTACCATGATTTCCTTAATTAGGGGTGGGGGTGGGATTTGGGTATCTAGAGCGATTAATTTATGGTAAAATCTGACCAACGAGGAGATGACTTCAGGTGTGGAACACCGCTCACTCATGTTGGCATTGACTAGGTCTAAAATAATGTTCCCCTGGTGGGGATGTGGATAAGTTGATCCAGGGCACTGGAATTATGAATTCCAAAAAGTGTTGAGCAAAGGAGTTGGTACATTTGTAGTTTTCCCAGTTAATGGTGGGGTCACTTGAAATTGCCCATTATTAGGGTGTTTGGTTGAACCCTAATATTTTCCATTATATCAAGAAAAGGGAGTGGGAATCCTGACGCATGGTGGGGGGATCTGTAGCAAGCTACAATTTGGATTTCAGTTTTGCCCAGAGTTAGTTGCACTTATATAACCTCAGATGCATTATGCTGAGCAACTAGCCTGGAGTTCTGGATATCCTTAATGAATATGGACACACCTCCGACTTTGATGTTCCGGTCCAGGTTAGTTGGCCAAAAAGTGTTTTATGAGTTATAGCCTAGTAATGCAGGGGTGTTCTCTGAAGCCTTGAACCAGGAATCAGTCACTGCACAGATATTGATGTTCTCCATATTAAAAAGTGCCTCAAGGGAGTGCATTTTGAGATTTAGACTTCTAGCATTGAATAGCATTACCCTCAGTTTTTGCTTGCCTTTTCCTGTTACGGTGGTGAATTTGTCATTTGAACCTTGCCTAAAAAGGCGCTATAGGGGCAGCAAGAGCCTTAGCCAGTATCCGGAATACCAGGGGTGACAGGTGCAGGCCATTTCTGGAAAAGCATCGTGGTCTGTTGACCATGTTGTCCCAGGCAGACAGATACTGGATCCCCCTTAGAATGACACCAGAAGCTTAGCAAATTGTTGAAGTCAATCATTTTATCCTTGTACTGCGGTATCATTCTGGGTGATGGCAGGATGCTTCTTAGGGCTAGGGTCATACCTGCCTGGGCTACAAGATCGGAGAGCTCTTCCATGTCTCTTTTCATGTAGTCCAGGTAGGTACGGCTCAAGTCATTTACACCAACATGGACAATGACAGACTCATATTTGTACTTGTTGTGGAGTGACCTGAGTGTGTGGGTTATGTGGCAAATCCTGGCACCCAACAGGCAGCTGACAGTAACTATCTCCTTGTTTAGCCTGGTGAGTGGGACATCAGTGTGCCTGACTATAGAGTCACCTATCATTAGTGTGTTGGGTACGTTATTTTGCTTTATGGGCTGTGGTTGACCTGCACACTGAGTTTGTGGGTTATGTGTCATTTGGGTTCTGCTGGGGGTGGAGGTAATTTGCATTTCTGCTTTGGAGGTCTCTGTTGCTTGAGCAGATTATTATTGAGAGCCTCCGTGAATGTTTTTGAGTTTCTATGTGTGGATTTTGTTGATGTAGGTTTAGTGGGACTATGTGATGAGTGTGGTGTGGTGCAAGTGTTTACCTTCTCCTCTTGACTGTCAAGTTCAATCTTGGTTGGAGAGAGCTTTACTTCTAGTTTGGCTAGATAAGAGCATCTATCACAGGTTGTGGTGTTGAGTGGTAGGAGGAGTGGGTTGTCTGTGTACATGAGGTTATTGCTTCATTGCCCCAAGATGCTCAGATTCATCAGATAGACAGGAGAGAACACTGGGAGCTGATCCTTGGACATGCCTGAATAAAAAAAAATTACTTTCTTCTAGACAAGTGAGGAAAGTGAGTATAAGAGCTGTTTTTCTCTAAGCAAGTGAGGAAAGTAAGTATAAAAACTGTTTTTCTGTAGGTAAAGAGGAAGGTTGAGTGCTGTAGAAATTTGTAGCTTATTTAGTGCTTACAACAAGTTCTGAACAAGGGCTGAGCACAAATAAGCAAATTCAAGTGCTAAAACTAATGATCTGTACCTGGATCTTGTGGTAGATAGGCTACCTAGTGCTTATCACCCTCACTGATAAGCTAGAATACTTCCCTCCAACACAGAAATGCTTGGTGGGCTCAGAAGCTTACAAGCAGTCCTGGATATAGCAAATCTGTATCTGGACTAGACTAGTTACAGGAAAGGTGGGAAACAAGCGCAAATGCGGGCTTTTGAACCAGAAAGTTGAAAGAGATGGAAAAACTGCCCAGACAGCCAATAGACTATGATTTTTGGGCCAGAATCCACTCTTGTGGTAGATAGGCTACCTAGTGCTTACCACTCACACTGATAAGCTAGAAGGCTTCCCTCCAACACAGAAAGGCTTGGGGTGGGGGGGCCCAGAAGCTTACAAGCAGTCCTGGATATAGTAAATCTGTATCTGGACTAGACTAGTTACAGGAAGGATGAGAAACAAGTGCAAACACAGCCTTTTAAACTAGTAAGTTGAAAGAGATGGAAAAATTGCCAAATGGCCAATAAAATACAATTTCTGAGCCAGAAACCACTATTGTGGTAGATAGGCTACCTAGTGCTTACCACTCCCACTGATAAGCTAGAAGGCTTCCCTCCAACACAGAAAGGCTTGGGAGCACAGAAGCTTGCAAACAGTCCTGGATACAGCAAATCTGTATCTGGACTAGACTAGCTACAGAAAAGGTAGGACACGAGTGCAAACATGGGCTTTTAAACCAAAAAGTTGAAAGAGATGGAGAAAATGCCAAATGGCCAATAAACTACAATTTCTGGGCCAGAAACCACTCTTGTGGTAGATAGGCTACCTAGTGCTTACCACTTCCACTAATAAGCTTGGGGGGCACAGATGCTTAAAAACAGTCCTGTATACAGCAAATCTGTATCTGGACTAGACTAGTTACAGGAAAGGTAGGAAACAAGTGCAAATGCAGGCTTTTAAACTACAAAGTTGAAAGAGATGGAAAAACTCCCCACACGGCCAATATACTACAACTTCTGGGCCAGAAACCACTCTTGTGGTAGATAGACTACCTAGTGCTTACCACTCCCACTGATAAGCTAGAAGGCTTCCCTCCAACACAGAAAGGCTTTGGGGGCTCAGAAGCTTACAAACCATCCTGGTTACAGCAAATCTGTATCTGGACTAGGCTAGTTACAGGAAAGTCAGGAAACAAGCTTAGACATTTTTTTTGGAAAGTGGAAAGGGAGAAAGAAAAAACAGAAGATAATTCAAAATTAAGGACCTAAGTGGCTTGCCCTTCACAAATGTTCTCTCTGTATTAGGTAGAGTGAGCTAGTGACACTAGACGGGGATAGAGCTGAACAGATGGGACTGGTAGGAGTGTCTGAAGTCAAAATATGATCTCACTGTTCTCGGCTGAGTGAGCAAATGAGATAGACCCAGGAGGAGTGTTCAAACACAAATTTACAGGAGTGGGGTCAATTCCAAAGAAACTGTTAAATAGACAGAAAAATGAAATGCAGTACAATCTTTAACACTGCAAGTTTGTACTTAACTCAGCTAGCAATGCAGTTGATTTTAGGTGTGTAGCAGAAGCCAAACAACAAAGGTATTGAGCAGTAAAAAATTCAAAGATATGTGACTCACATAAATACAAAGAAATTCTCTAGACTAAGAGTTTAACACTGAATATCAATGAAGTGAAACACAATAGCCCCCACTACTGCAGAGACAGAGAGACACCACAGTATTCTATGAAACAATTAAATAGAAAAATAAATAACTACGGAGACACGCAGACACAATATTCAATGAAACAATTAAATAGAAAAATGACATACAGTACAATCTATAACACTGCAGGTTTGTACTTAACTCAGCTAGTAATGCAGTTGATTGTAGGTATGTAGCAGAAGCCAAACAACTCAGGTATTGAGCAGTAATAAATTCAAAGATATCAAAGAAATCAATCACTCAAGAGATGTATGTTATAACAGGACCAGCACATTCATTTAAGGCTTGGACTTTATTTCTAGATGTCAAATCAGTTTTCAATATTAACTTTAGTCTTCTGAAATATTCTATACTGAGCTTTATTCTCATTTATTCATATTATATTGTTAACCCTGCATCTATTCTCCTGATCAAGTTCCTTTATAGTACAGTCCTATCCCAGGTTGATATTTTCTTGGTGCTGTAGTTTTGTTTTTATAAATGTTGCTTTTGCACATTTATCAAGACCAAATGTCATCTAAGAAAGTTTTTAAGCATTTGTAATTAAGCTTTCAGATCCTCTTCTGACAAATTATACGATTTTACATTATCCACAAACAGTAACTAAGATGAGATGTCTTTACATACATACATACAAATATTTCAAGCACAGACACTAATGCCCCTCTAGTTTGCTACTATACTAAAACTGTTGATCCTATAATAAGTGTCCAGGCTATTCTTAAAAATATCTAAATACTGCTTGCTTTGATGTCGATTGGTAGTCTGTTCCATGCATCAGCTACTCTATCAGAGAACCAATTAGTACACTTCTCATTTCCGTAGAATCTTCTACATAGGTTGTCTGATGATTTGCTAGCACTTTTTGATAAACTGAAACATTCCCAGAGATAGTTGTCTCTAAATGCCCTCTATACCTGAATAAGATCTCCTCTTAAATATCTATAAGAGACACTGCACAAGTTCAGATATTTTATAGTTTCATAATAACTTAAATTTTCACATCCATGGAGGCTCCTGGTATATCTCTGCTATACTGTTTCCAGTTTACTCATGCTTGTTTCCCTATAAGGTTTCCATACTGTTATTCCATACTCAAGTTTGGATTTAATGTAATTAACATACAATTACTTCACCATTTCTGATTTCCTAGACTTTATAAATCTTTTTATGCAACCTATAGTTCTGTAACTATCATTAACCAATTGGCTGATATAATTAGAAAAACACATAGCTGGATCTACCCATATACCCAGGTCCTTAAATGAGTCTACAGTGTCAATCATTGTGTATTGTATTAAATATTCATCTTTCAATTTATGTCTCCCAAATCTAATATGCTTAGTTTTTTATGTATTTATCAGCATATTATTCTCATGTGCCCAAATGGTTAATTTAGTCAACTTATTTTGCAGACATGCCTTATCAGTAACACATGTAATCCGTTTACCCAATTTCAAGTTGTCTATATGTAGACTGTAGAACACCTAAGGTGAAAATGTTAGGTCTGAAAGATAAAATCTGAACAAGTAAGGGCCTAGGACAGAGCCCTGTGGGACACCTTGACTGTAACCAAGGATTTCACCTGTCCAGTTGCTGTATGATACATTCCATGTCCTATTTGTAAGCCATGCAGCTATCCATCTTATCAAGAGTACATCAATACCTAGTTGTACTAATTTATTGCTCAGTGTTTTGTGTATGACCCTGTCAAATGCTGAAGTTCAATCTACATACATTACATTACAGCACAATTTTTCATTCATAGCTGTTATTAAATTGTTATAGAACATCATGTTACAGGTGATAATAGACCTGTTTTCAAAATATGCATACTGATACATGGTTTCAAGTCCCAGCTCTCCAGTTCTGACAATAACTCATCCATTATTACTTTCTCATTATTTTTCCACAGCATGGAAGCAGACTTAATGGTCTATATGACTCTGGGTTTGTCCTACTCCTCTTTCCCTTATACAGGTTTAATAAGAGGACTCTCCCCATATTTATATGACGTAGTAAATAACAGAATGATACTACAAGTTCCTGCTCAAGTCTTATCAGGTCATTATTACTTATTCAAAGAGGGCTATAAGTTCCCTACTAACAGTTAGAGAGCCCTTGTGGATGAGATCATTTGTACCGGCAAGAATAAAAACAGATACATACTTCCTTATATTACGACATTCTAAGGCTTGTCTAACATCCTCTATTTTTGCTCCTGGCAAACATAACACCATTTTACATTCATTATGTTCTCTGCAAATGTAAGTATCAGTTCCTCTAATAATTGAATTTTTCTAACTAGATCATCTTCTAATTCATTAATATCTGCTCTTATCAGTTGTTGCAAAGGAATAATCTTCGTCAGTATTAGTCTTTGCAAGCTTGGTTGGTTTCTAAGAGTTAAACTGTTGCTATAAATTAACCTATTGAAGTAAACATCTTAATGGGTAAGGGCAAGACAAAACAGTAGTGATGACAAATAATATCCCTGGAATATCCCCCTTTGAATTCGTATCCCTGGTATAATACTTATTCGGCCTTCATCGTGGCTCAGCTGCAAAATAGTTTGCCACTGTCTCATGGTCAGTGTAATGTAATTGATTAGCACAGGGTGCATTGTGTACATCTGTAAGCACTCCATTATCCAGGAATGTTGGATGCTGTCAAATGCTAATTTGTAATATATCCATGAAATATTTAGACTTTTCCCCTATTTGCAACCATCTATTATGGCTTTGTTTAACAAGAAATTATGATTTTTTTTCCACATTAGCTTTCTTATATTACCTTTTTGGTCTGTTGCCCTAACTGATTTTTTTTTACTAAATGACTATAAACTCTGTCTGCATCAAATACAGTCCATAATTTGAATATTGTTGGAAGGCAAGTTATTGGTCTATAGTTCTTACAATGGCCTACAGTTGACTCTTAAAGAGGAGTATCATTTTTCTTGTTGCTAATCAAACTGGTATCCATTCAGGATGCACATGTACACAATTCTTACTTAAGGCTAAATCTTTGTGTAAAATATTAATATGTTTTACATGCATGTGGACAGTAGCACGTGTAGCTCCTTTTCAACATTCTTACAAAATCCATGCCTTGTGCAATGATACTGAAGTCCATAGAGGTCATAGCTGTTCACTGTTTTATAAATGGTTTATGATAGCTATCAGTACATCAGCCAATACAGAATTCCAGAGGTCCTGCAGGGAGCCACATGCTCCAATAAGCAGAAGTTCTTAGAGTGCATAATTACTGCTGAAGAGAAATATATGTGCATGCCAAAGAAAGAGACAATAGAACCTCAATGATGCTTGCATTGATGTGGTAATCAGTCTCCTAATGCTGAATATGATGTTGCTCAGTTTAACTACAAAGAACTTCATTTTATGAAGATCTAGTAATAAACCAACCTTTGGGGGTGTATCACATTTGGGTGCTTGACAGCAGAGTAACAGCCATAATGCACACATCTGGTTTAAGTGTGCCATACAGCGTTCATTATAGATATGCACTATATTACATGGGTAGGTGTGTGATGTATTGCGCCCTTTGCAGCCATCTTTGCAGCCATGGATACCCATGGCAATGGAGAGAGTTATCACTTACACACAGGAGAGCTATAACCAGGATAATTCCAATTTTTGACTATAACTAGCGGTATTCTGCAGTGTGCATCAGCTAAGGTATGTGTCATGGTCAACATATGCTGCATGCAGTATAACATTACAGTCATTATTAGAGCTATGACAGCAGCAACACCTGCACCAGAGCACTATAGTTCCTGTGAATATGAGGTACCTGTAACAGCATCAAGGAGACACTGGACAGCAGATCCCCCCCCCAGTCTCTGAGAATGCACTGTCTATATTTGGCACCACTGTCTACCTGTGCACATAGAGTGGAGACAGCATCAAACATACAGCACCCAGTCCACACTGAACAGCATATACATGCACATGACAGCGTTCTGTCCATCAACATATCTAGCTGCTGTGAACTACTAAATATAGGCCTCTCAAGAGCTGGATACAGTCCCTTCAGAAAAAAAATGTGTCACCAGTATGACTTTGTCACCTGTGGTAGTGTACATATACGTTTATGTCTACACAGGTGCTGCAGTCATATATCTAATGCCTTCCTCATTGTGTCATTTCATATGTGAGAGAATCCTATCTAATGACCTCATCGATACCCTCCACTGCCTTCACCCAAAGCATTCCCATTGATATCTGTTTGCTCCTTTCTCTAGAAGCTGAGCTCTAGCTTCTTAAAGTACATTGTAGAGCACTGCATTCCCTTTCACAGTGAAGCTCGCTATAGGTTTCTAGGTAGCTGATATGGCCTTATCAGAAATAAGCATAAACATTCTATTTTGTCTACAGTGAGTTCAGATGTAGGTTGTTGCCCAAGCAGCTTTCAGCATTAGTGTAATTTATAGCCTCATTCAGTACATTCATATACCTGGACTGATAGACAGACTATCAAAACCTGAATTGGAAAAAGCAGTACAGCGTAACAAAAGAAGACTACAAGACATGGGATTGTTATTAAAAAAATTAAAAACAGCTGTAAAGCAATTGCAGTATCCATACTGCCTTACTTAAAAGGGGTCTATATTACGTAGTTGAAAGATAAAAAAGGCGAACGTTCTTTTATCGAACACTGAAAGGCGAAACCGCTAAATACTGAAGATGCAGAACAGTGATTTTTTTCCCCAGGAAAAAAAAAAAATACTGGACCATTTTTGGGACTTTGCCATTTGCTCCACTATGGTGTGATCTCGGAGTTGGTATATTTAAGTAGGGGGTAGAGGTGGGGCGAAGCCCCCCACTTTATTTTGTGCTTGGACTTTTTTTTTTTTTTTTTTGAAGAGCAGCGATTTTTTTTTCCCTGGGAAAAAATCGCTGTTCTGTGTCTTTGATATTTAGTGGTTTCACCTTTCAGTATTCGATAAAAGAGTGTTTGCTCTTTTTATCTTTTGACTATGTAATATAAACCTACTTAAACGTACTCACTCTGTGGTCATACAATGCGAATGAAAAGTGCATGCACTATCGCTGTTGAATATATGCCCCCCCCCTCCTATCTTCAGTATTGTGCTCCATAACAAATCAAAATCAAGCTGCAACTTCAGTTCAAACAGGTGAAAAAATATGATCTCTGGGATTCATTAACTATCATGTAGGCATTGTGCTAAGCCTATCCGATTTAAGCATCTTAGCACAATGAGCAGCAGCACTAATCAAATATATATGCTGCTCATCACAATACACATTTGCAAACATCTGTTCGTGGCCAGCAATAATGGTCTTAGCCATGGAAAGGTGCTTGCAAGCATGAGCATAGAATGTAAACAAAATGGCTTGACTACAGGCAAACCTAAGATGCGAGAACCTGCTGTAGCCCTGAAATATTAAGGACATGTATAATGAAAGAATATTGAAGGAGGTGTAAGTGTAATAGGGGAAATAGTGCACAAACAATAATGGTCTATACTGCATAATAATTAATAAGGAAGGGGAATGGGTAAAGTGCAGTCATACTGCAGGCAAATGTGCTGAAGTATGAAACAAACGTTTCTAACATAAACCCTACAATAGTGATGTAATGATAATTAATGTCAATGACAATGCTTGAGTTATGTGCATAAATAAAAACGGACATGCTAACAAAGGATGTGAGAGGGAGATAAAGCTGCAGTGTAACAAAGGGGAGTTGAAATGTGATGTACACGTTAATAAAATCCTGAGTTGAAATAACAGTTAGCAAGGACAGAAAATGCATTATGGGATGAATGCATAGACTGCCATTTATTGCATATGAGCTGTATATACAGGAAATGTATGTATGCAAAGCAATCACTGCTGCTGTATTCTCCACCTCAGCATGTATACACAAGAACAAATAAATCTTATGGCTATCATGTCATACACATCAGAAAGGGATATGTTTTTCAAATAAATGTTACTGGCACCCATTGGAAAGGGTTATCACATATAAACATGTAATACTCAAGCAAGTACTGTATTGTCACATAAATGTTAAATGCTAAATAGTAGTATAATAACACACTACATACAAAAGTGACAAATGGCAACACAGATCGGATGACATTTCATGATGATTTCAAGTTTTCCACTGGTAATTTGCAAACATCCCAGACACCATTATATTGGACATGCTCACGTGGACTTACAAGGCACAGTAACATAACAATTCAACAGCACCAACACACAAGAAAGTGTCATAACATAAGACAAATTAAAGTGTCTGATGGTCTGGTAGCATGCCATACAGGAAGGCACATTTATGGAAACCCTCACCTGCCATTAAGCTGTATAGTGTGATGAAAACAATTGCACTAGTAAAGAAATTTCTGGATGAAGGCATGCAAAACAAATTGTAATTATTTTGAAAACAGGTAATGTCTCTGAGCAATGAATGACATAATAAACATTCAAATCATGTCACTTTTGAACACATGCCAGGACAAATATCAGAGCAATGCATACCAATCATTGATGCCACAGAAGTGCACATATCAGTTTTGTTATGAAGAACACCATTGAACGGCTTACAGAACTTTCCTATCAAAAGGGATATGGATGCCCAACCTTGTAGGAAAAGGTCTGAAAAAGGTGGCCCTCTGACTGTGCCATAACAATTTTTCTGTGTGTAAACCACTGCTGTCTGACACAGTTGCTTGACAGTTAGATGTTAACAGATTTAAACTCCATCCTATGATACTAGGCTCCCTACAGGTTTCTGTATTGACTGTATGGGCCACAGCAGATATCAATGGAGACTGACACAAGTAACTGAGATCAGTGTTTGCAGTAAGAAAGGAGTTGCGAATATAATATTAACAACTGGATTTAGTCAGAATGCTGAAAAGGAGCTATGCATGTGCTGTCCACACAACAGTGAGCAGTACAATATCAATGGTTCTTTGCCAAGGAAGCTGTTTCCATTGTATATTACACACACTTTCCCAGACTTGAACCATAGCCTATCTGTGTATGTATACAAGCCAGAGATTAATGCACATGTCACAGGAGCACTCAAAGCACAGCATGTCGTGAAAACCATTACACTGCTAGGCAATCACAACCTGTAATGATAGAAGGTCACCAAAGCAATGGATAAGAGCAAAATCATTCACACTCCCTACCTTGACCTGGCCGAGGCATTTGACTAAAATACCCCAGTCGGGCTTTGTTGACAAAGTCAAGAGGTTAGGTAAAACCCATATGTCACCCAGTGGCTAGCCGACTGGCTCACATATAGGACCCAGGAAATTAGAATAGGGGAGTCCACCTCTATAAAGAGGCCAGTCACAAATGGCATCCCTCAGGAATCAGTCCTTGGACTGCTCCTTTTTAGCATTTATTTCTCAGACGTCAAGGCCAGTGTCAGTGGTCTCTGGCTGACTAAATTTGCAGAAGATCGAAAATTAGGAGCTGTCATTGAATCTCACACTGACACAAATGTTCTCCAGGAGGGGCATACACAGGCAAACAACTGATATCAGAGCCTTGGACTAAAACTAAATGCCAAGAAATGTATAATAGTATCCTTTGGGAAGTCATCCATCCCTGGTAACTATCATATTGACAGCACACCCCTTAGAGATGACCCAGTAGTCAGGGACTTTGGGACACACAATGATAGTAATCTAGCCTTTGATCATCACATGTCTACAGTGCTGATGAAATCATTCTATGTTGATGGAGATCTATGCATGACATATATGACATTTTCAGACCCCTCTCTGATGCACCTCATACATATCCACAAAACAAACAGCACCAGAATTACCCATTCTAAAGACTTAAACCTCACCTGTGATATAAATAGGACATGTTGGAGAGATAGGTATGTATCCCAGAGACTACCCTGTCTGTGGAACAGGCTACCCATCCATGTGAAGCAGAGCTCCTCCCTAAACCAATTCAAGTACAACATGGGGAAACTGGAAATTCATCCCTGGTTTGGCATCTGTCTATAATGGACACAGGTAACCTGTAAATGGTTCATCTTTACAGGCCAGTGCTTACACTTGTCAAGGGTATCAGAGCTTGTCAGAGATTTGGGATGCATGGCTTAAAAAGGCCCTTGTGGTCATTAGGCTAGTAAACAACTATGAACCTATGAACCTATATCATTGTCCAACATAAAAATGGATAAGACTAACTAGCTATAATAATGTTTGTGTAACTTAATTAAATTCATATAATGTTACCCTTTCAGGAACTGAACAGCAAGCTATGTGACTCTGCTGACTAATGACATGTGAATGAAACAAAAGCACCACAGTGGAAATCTTAACACAAATTTGGCACTCCATCTATGTTAACTTATTACATCATACATATGTATGTGTCAGAGACAATCTATTTGAGATGAAAGGGATGTTAAAGGCCTCTCCCACTTGTAAATGTACACATTATAACTATGGTGGATATCATTCATGCATTACAGTATAAGGTCACACAATGCTAACAGGCATTGAATGTGGATGTTGGACACCTGAGAATCTGACTACAGAAAATGCATGATATTGTAGAGAATTAATATTCCACGGTAGAAGTGTCCATACACTTGTGAGATATGTCAGTATTTCAAGGCCTTATGGCATGTTATTGCTGCAAGGGATATGTGTGCCTGTAATTTCTGTAGTAAAGCAACAACATACAGAATGTCACATCATTCCCTCATGCCAGAGGATAACACATACTACATTTGTTATATAAGGAAAATGTAATTACATGTCATCATTACTCTGAATAAAAGCATTGCTATGTGTGAAATTATTACAGCTTTTTGAAAGAGGAATCAACATCTATACAAGTGCACATCCCATGTGTTAGGCAACAGTGTTATCAACATATACAGTCACAATAAGACTGACACAATGTAGTTTGAGCAGTAGTGGCTGGATTTGAACTAACTACCTAAAATCACAAGCTACAGATTATTGATTGAATCAGAGGTGTCACACTGCATGCTGCAGTACACCTGGGACAGTAAGCAGATGAATTGCTGATATCACCACTGGTTATTAGCTGGATGTTTATGCTAACAAGTGGTCGAAGGGCACAATGACACTGTATATCTGCACATCATATATGTATTTGAATAGCAGTATGAGGGTGAAAGATACACTCACAGCTCACCTCAAACATCCTACATATGTAGTTACACAATGTACAAAGCGCAGCATAAATATCATGCAATACAGGAAAATTTGCACTGCAATTGTGAGATACTGCTGTTATGGTAACATTATGTAATCATTGTGTGGCCAAAAAGTTATCGTCCCTGGAGAAGCTAGGATTTGCCAGTGTAACATTGTGCCAATCTCAATCCCTCTAAAAAAATGGAAGTGTACATAAAGGTAGTGGTGAGAGGGCCAATGGTGTATGACAGTAATCACAGGCATATTATTTAAGTGGGAATGAACTTGAACCACCTACGTATTGAGTTGAACAATCTATACAGCACATTATCAGCAGCTGGTACTACAGGGAAATACTGATTACAAGTGAGGCATACAGCATCTATGAAGGGATGGCATCATCAGTGTATTGTCAAGGCGATGTGCCTGGTAAAATTTATTTTACAGACATCTGGTGTTGTAATATTTGCCACTGCAAAGGTATATAAACCAATCCTTAATTCATTTATAGTCAAACACATGGTTGTGGAAGTTAATCATGGTTATGTTCGAGCCTCCTACCTATTTATTTACACATTCTAGAGAATAGTGTTGGAAATGCAAGTGTTACAAGAGACGTCTGTCATTTACAATGTGAGAGTGCACTTTAGAAAGAATGAGGTCAACAGTGTGTTGCAGTTGCAAAGAATATGTGGTTGTAAAAGGTGGGATAAGTGCATGGTGGAGTCTATTAGCAGTTTAAAATGTTTCTCCAGAGTAGAAGTTGATTAAGCACAAACATGTTGGAAGACATGCTTATCTGATTCTAAACATCCCCCAACACACACATAAGTTCACCATATTGAGCATTGAACCTTTTATCTATGTATTTACACAGTCTAGAGAGAACAATATTAGTTGAAAGCACCAGATGACAAGTTTGATTTTTAATGAAAGATAGTGCAATTTTGACTGGATACTCACATTAGTATGTTGCAGAAAGGATGTTTCTGAAAAGTGTGATAAGGGATTTGTGTGCCAAATTAAATGCACTCTTTTTACTGGAAGTGGATACAAAACCAAGTGTTGAACACACACATTTCCCATGTTGAGCATTGGACCTCCTACATATCTATCTGCTCAATTTAGAAAGCACAGTATTAATTAAAAATGCAGCAGGAGAAGTCTTATTCTTAAGGAGAGAGAGTGCACTTTTGTCAGGGTGTCCTCATCACCATGTTTCATACAGCACCAAGTCTTGCAAACACAGACACACAAGGTTTCCATGTTGAGCATTGAACCTTCTATCTATTTAGTCACACAATCTAGAGACCACTGTATTAGTCACAAGTACCACTGGAAAAGTCTGAACTTTTAAAGAGAGCAATGGACTTTTGTCAGGATAACCTCATTACTGTGTTTCAGAGGATGTTGCTATAAAACGTGGGACAAGAGAGCTATGTGAAAAGTTAAATGCATTCTTCTCATGGGAAGTGGATAATTAACAAATTGTTAATTACAAATTTTCCATGTTGGGAATCAAACCTACTACATCTCCAGTTACAAAATCTAGAAAACACTATATTAGTTACAAGTACCACAGCAGAAATCTGATTTTTAATGGAAGTGAGTGCACTTTTGATCAGACTACTTCATCAGTATGTTTCAGAGGGGATGTTGCTGCACAAAGTGGAATAAAGTAGCTGTGTGCAAAGTTTAATGTGAGAGAGTGCCCTTTTGACCAGATGACCTCGTGAGTATGTTTTGGAAAGGATGTTTCTGTAGATAATGGGATAAGGGAGCAATGTGCAAAGTTAAATGCATTCCTCTCAGGTGACATGGATGCAGTACCAAGTGTTATAAACACACATGTACAATTTTCCCATGTTGAGCATTGAACCTCTTACCTATATAGTGACACAATCTAGAGAGTACTATACTAATCACAAGTGCTACAGGACAGAATGTACTTTTATCAGGATTACCCCATCAGTGTGGTTTAGAAAGGATGTTTCTGTAAAAAGTGGGATAAAGGAGCTGTCTGCAAAGTTAAATGTATTTTATTCAGGAGAAGTGGATACAGCACCAAGAGTTACACATATTCACACAAGTTTTCAATGTTAAGTATCACACCCCCTACCCAGGGGCGGCTCATGATATCAGACTGCAAGACTGCAGCCCTCCCACCTTGAAACAAATGAAATAAAAATTGTGAAACATAAAATTAAAAAAAAAAATTGTTTTACGAATACCGGACGTCCGCGCATGCGCAGAAACACTCAGATTCCCAGGAATCTGTGCGAACTCTGACTGCCTGAGTCAGCAGTCCAGATGCTGGGAAGGTATTTTCTGCCCCACGGATGCCCAGGAATCTGTGCAGTAGACGACCACACAGAACAGAGGAGCTCCAGACTGCTTAATCTCCAGACAGGACCAATCAAAGCTCTCGCACGGAGCGCAGGACCAATCAGGAGACAGGTAAGTTGACTTTGAAGCATTGCAGTCAAGCACAGGTTTCCAGACAATAGTGGAGTGGCTTGCATGGAAGCGTTGAAGTCAGTTGAGAGAGTTCCGGACAATGGATCTTTGTTGCTTCAATCAGGAGAGAGGTAATGGTGTTTTTGCTGCTTCAATCAGGAGAGAGGTAAGGGTGTGTGTGTGTGTGTGTGTGTGTGTGTGTGTGTGTGTGTGTGTGTGTGTGTGTGTGTGTGTGTGTGTGAAATGCCCCTGTTAACACATAGTGGTGGTAGAGATACTCAGGCTTGAACTCTGTACCTTGGACGCAGGTAGCAAGGACCTGATTTCTCTACCCACCACTATTTTTAAAATATTGCAGATTTTTGCCTTATATTTGTTCTGTTCCTCATAAAATCTGCGGGTTCTGTATCTTCAGTTTTCCTTGCAAAGATTTGTAGTGCAGTGGTGCACTGGTAGCATTGTTGCCTGACAGCTACAGGTTCTCTGGTTTGATTCTTGGCTGGGGTGCCTTCTGTGTGGAGTCTGCATGTCCTCCCATCCCTTACAAAGATGTTTCTGGAGTGTTTCTTCCTGCTCTTCTGAAAATTGGCTTTGTTTTGTTCCAAGTCAGACTAGTTTCCTGGTTAACAAATGTTTAAAAATAACAGGCATTTGAATTTCAGACTTCATATTTTTCAGAAAGTACATGGTAAATCAACCTTTTATTCTAGCAATTGTCTAAGTTTATAAAATGGATATTTGAAATTTGCCCATATTTTGGGACTGTATTCCCCCATTATTGGCCTCGTCCACGTATTTTGTGCTAAGGTTGAGAGCTATAGTGAGAACTGAATTCACTGAATGTTTGGGGGCTGTATTACCCCCATTACTGGCTTTGTCCACATGTTTTTTGCTAAGAGGTTGAGAGCTATGGTGAGAACTGAATTCACTGAATATGTTTGGCAGCTGTATTCCCACATTATTGGCTTTTTTCAGGTGTTTTTTGCTAAGAGGTTGACAACTATGGTGAGAACTGAATTCACTAAATGGTAGCCATTTAAGTTTGTCTTCCTCTGTTTCAGCTGATTTGGCATAGTGGTATGTTTCTCTGACTGTTTTGCACAGGGTCCCCTGGGTTCAAGACGTGGCAGTGAAATGTATGGTGGTAACACAGCATTTTATTCTAGCAACTTTCCAACATTATATAAGCAATGTTTAAAATGTGTCCCTGGTGTTTGGCCTTTTGTCCCTCCCCCCCCCCAATAAATTTTGGCTTTTTCCAGATTTCTTGTGCTGCAAAGTTCAGAGATACAGCTGGGTGTCGAGTAGATTTTACAAGGAGCTGAGAGCTGCAGGGGAACAAAAGTTTAGTGCTGCTTATGCTAAGTCTGCTTGCATTGTTAATAGCACAACAGGTAGCGTACTTGCTTTTGATGCAGAACGCTGTGGGTTCTACTCCCACAGTAGGTAGATGCATTGCTGATACTGTACTGTGTTGTAAAGGGGGTGGATGCTGTAATCCTTTTTGCAAAGATGCCTAGTAACTATGAACCTGTTATGAGTTTGCCATCCATTCCCTATTGCGGTATTACTAGCTTATCATTTTTTTTAATGCATGCAACATAGGTAATTTATTCTTCAAGGGCAACAGGCAATTTATTTGTAGATGAAACAATGACGTATAAAGTTGTTTGCTAGCAGCAACCTCTTTATTAGTTACAGATTTCTTTAATGTGGATTTTACTACTTCAGAGATAGTGCATATTTACTGATACTGGTGGACTATAGAAGGTTGAGTAGACTTTTTATAATGGAAATGTTCTGAATTGGGCAGTTTTGTCATTGGTGCATGTATTTTGTTTCAATGTTTACTGGAAAAATGTTCAAAACAATAAATTTAAAATGCCCTCTAAAAACTGTACTGTATTGTACAAGGAATATAATGTAATACAGTCAGGAAGGTGTATCAAAGAACATGTGTATGTTTCATGTTCAGGGGGCCTATGATTTTGAAAAGAGCCCAAAGTTGATCTTTATCTGCCACTGGCAAAATGTATTTTCTTTGAATGTGGGTTTCAATGCTGTTTCAATGCATGTGAGTTTCAAGGGCAGAGTAGTTTTAATGCTAAAAAACAACACTGACCCAAGACCACCGACTGTGGTACAAAGATAAAAAACAAGGCAGAAAAGTTATAGAACTTTTATTCTTTTCTCTAGCGCTTCGGTGTAACCACCTTTAAAGAGTATCAAACAGTAACAAACATAAGCACACATTTTTATATGCACATCCCACTTAATTAACATCAATTAATCAATAAAATAATTAAAATTTAAAGCAAACATTTCCAATTTAAGTCATTATTAAGACCGTTAGGTACAAGAGACTTATACTTTAAAATGTAAATACTTTCTTTGTACCTCAACTTTTGTTTTAACAAATTTTCATCTCCACAAAAACAATCCACTGTTTCTAAAACTGTACCCTTTAATTTAGAAACATCGCTATCATGAAACATTTTAAAATGTAAAGAAATTATTTTATCTTCCCTTCTATTCCTAACATCTCTCAAGTGCTCCATGAATCTGACACAAAATTCTCTCTTTGTCTCCCCTATATAAAATAGGGCACAGGGGCATCTCAATGCATAAACAACCCCTTTACGTCAACAAGAATATACCTCTCTGGGTTCAACTTTTGATAACATAAAAGTAAATTTTTTTTTTTCTTAAATAATGTCATTGTATAATAGCAATAACCCACTTCTGGGTGTGGATAATGCTGAATTTACCTACGGTTGTCTTTGTTTGGCCACTTGGGCTTCGCCCTTTTGACCAAACCACATCAACCGTGGGTAAATCCAGCATTACCCACACCCAGGCATGGGTTATTGCTATATTATTTGATTTTTTTAAATTTTAGTCATTGATCACATAACTGCTAAGATGAATTATGCTGCTGATGGCAAAGTATTGCTACGTGCATAATCATATTTTGAAGAGTAGTAGTTAAAATGGGAATTAGCATTAATCTGTGTTGCACTGTGCTGACTTTCGCACAAAGATCTGTAAAAGACAGACTTCAGAATAGAGAGCAGGCACATTAATATACCAGCAGGAGAATGATGTGTTACATTGTAGCCAATGTTTAGAGCCAAAGGAGTAAGACAAAACATTCTGCAACATTTTTTCATCCATCTGGGCTTAAACCTTTACAACATTCCATTAAAAATATTTATATCTGAGCATTATCTAAGCACACCATGTAGGAAGTCATACTTCTGCCAATTAATAGCAGGTTTCAGCAAACATGAATGCATTTATTCATCTTCCTTACCCTATTGACCGGTGTAAACTGCACATCCAGCTCTCCAGCTTGTTGAAAAGTACATTAAAGTGGATAAACAATTTAGCACAACAGTGCGAAGTGCACCAGAGTAATGCAGCCAAAGTTAATAAAATCACAAAATATTGCCATAAGCTGTGTACTTCTATTTAGCTGTAGTTGCATTTGTTGCCCAGCTTCAGACATTGCACAAATTCAGAGGTGGAAGAAAAATGATACAGAAGAGAGAAGGTAAATTAACAGAGTGAGATGGAGTCAATGAAAAAGTAACTTATGACAGAAGAATAATAACAGTATGTAGGCAACAGCCACACATAAAATAGTGTACTAAAAATAGTCAGCAACACTTAGCTAATGCCTGAATTAGAACCCTTGAAAGAAGTCAAAAATGTATCTACATATGCGAGCATGATCTCAATACACCACAAAGGAAATGCTGTTTCATACAATTTAAATAAAACAATTGAAGCACAGTGACAACTTACTGAAGCAGAAGGAGTGAACAGAGAGAGATACAGCCAGATGCAGAGAGGAATAGCAATAATATGTTGCATGGGACATGTAGGAACATCTGTAGGATGTTTTACTCCTACTTTTAAATCATGGTTAATCTGTCCTGTTCTGTACAACACAATGATTGCCATAGGGAGAAATAAGGGGTAGGACAGTGCAATGCACATGAAGACATAAGCAGGATAAGGTTGGTTTAATAAGTCTACCCATTAGGGCTGCAATGTTTTTGCAAATTATGTATTCCTATACTATTCAAACAGTATGTTAATGAAATTTTGTATATGGAGAAAAATTACAGTAGTTTGCATTTAAATACATGATAAGAATATAAAATGCCATGAATGTATAAATTGGCCTACAGCTATAACAGAACCCATGACACTATGCAGAAATACTGATATATTAACAGAATGTTTATTTCAACATACCACATAGGAATTCCCCCTTTATTACATCCAGCAGCCTAATAACTGTTACTTTAACGATTTCCTAGTACTGCCTTTAGTCTGCCTTTACTCTGTATTCCCATAGCACAGTAGATGTAAGCATATTTGCATGAAAGTAACTGAACCACTGTGGATTAAATTTTAGTCATTAGGTTTTACAATAAAATGTTAACCAGTGCTCACAGTCACTCAGCATTGTTGCGCTCTACCAACCTCTGAGTAAATGCCAAGGACATAAAGTGAAGCCTTTTCCATGGTCCAATTCTGGCTAAGTGTGCTGTGTGTGAAAATATTTGTGACCATATTAAATGTGCGAAGAGGTTTGGATAGGACAATGTTGAAAAAGGAGTTGGGAAGCAAAGGGTAGGACATGGGAAAGAAGTTAGGAATTTGCAGGAGGGTGATGGGAGATCACTATAGCTAACCACTTGTTCCATACATACATGTACAATTGTACGGACAATTTCATGACTCTAGAGATTCACAACACCAGTGAAGGGTGACAATAACATAATAATACTGTATGGTTATTTGGACCAAATCAAGCGAGTCAGGAGGACATATAGGAGAAGTAGAGAGTTATGTATGGGCATTTTTTTTTTTGTGTGGGACAGATGCTCCTTTTTTTTCTTTTTTTTTTTGCAAAAGAAGAATGTTGTGGTATGTGTTTAGGAATGAGAGGGTGAAGTAGGTAGGGTAGGTTAGGAAGCATGCACTGACATACAGGACATACAATACAGGGAGGGATCATGATGGAGACAAAATATTGTGAGACACCATGATTGGGGATAGATAGGGGAGGTCAGACGTATACTCATGTCCATGTCCATGCACTGAGGCCCCTCCACAAGTCCTGTCAGCTCTTCTCAGGTGACAAAATTACCACCTTCACTGGTGCTGATCCCAGAGGGTACCACTGCATGATCAGCTAGGGCACCGCTACCTGATACAGGAGGAACAGGTAGGACAGGGGTTGTGGAAGCAACACTGACAGATTGGGACCCAGAAGTGCTGAGTGCCAGTGCTGCCACCTGTGGAGATATGGTGGACTGAGCTGCAGTGGTCCATCTACCTCTCTATGCTACTGATCATTTATGTTTCAGCAGCAAGGTATACAAACAGCAGAATTATAATAAATTATAACCGCCCCCCCCCCAAACAAAAAGAGAGAGAGAGGTAGGGTAAGAGGACAAAAACATAAGAGAAATATATACTTGACTTGTCACATAGTTTTTTTTTCAATAAACTTTATTTGGCAATACATGAAAATGATGATAATTTACTTTTGCACACCTTTGCCACATTCATATATGATGGGAATGTATTAATATGCCATAAAATAAACAAGTCTCACTGCTATGATAAAATAAAGAGCAGCATATATGTGTGCTCTAAATTTATCAGCATTCTTTCCATTGCCAGACATGTCTGTAAATGTTAAACTAACAAGTTATCTCTGAATTGGCATCCAGTTCATATCTCATGCGTAACTGGTTGTGTGCAAAGAAGCACAGCCCTGCCAACTGCATTTGCACAACTGAAAGCAGATGGACTCCTTTGCAGACATATCAGTACTACTTACATCACAGAGCAATCAAGGAAGGAAGTATGACAGTGAGCTTTGCCATGTGTGATGCTCAACCTATAGACAAATTTTCCAATGTTCAACAATGGAATGCTTAATGGCATTACATTTAATCCTTGCAGTTCTGAAGGAGACAGAGGATGAAGTCAGGCATATTGTGATGTTGGGGCTTACCCAATGTTAAAATATCGCTGTACCAGCTGGGAATTTAACAAATGGGATAAATCATGGAGAAATAGGAAACTACCTTTTTAACTGACATTACCACAGGAGATCTACCTTTTAATCATGGTCGTTAAAGATATACTAATTTCAGTATGAATGAAGATGCATTTCAGAGAAGCATATATGGTTGTGACTTTAATTAGTCCTGGGAATGCATTCCTATGTAAAAAGCAGTATTTCTCCTTGAAAATATATTTCAATGGATGCAGTTGAGTGATATAAGTACTATGGGTTGGGGTATGCTACATGCATACTTCACAAGACACAACTGTCCTAAGTACATACTTAAGACATCTGATGAGCCATGATGATTATAACAAAAGTACTCTGCCCCTTATATATATGCAAGTGAATTCTAAATGAAATATCATCGTCATGTTTAAATAATAGTACACACATTAGTTTGAGGATATACATATATATATATATATATATATATATATATATATATATATATATATATATAAAACACATTAATGATATATGTTAAAATAAAGAGTTTACTTATGCCAGCATTACATAGACATTTTTTTGCAATAAACATGTTTAACATTAACATTTTCTTTAGCTTTACAAGCCTAATCAAAATGTTGTAAGAAATGAGATAATGACACCCTTTGTAAAAGTATCTTTTAGTCAGATTTAGACCATTAATCATTTTTGTTCTTCCTCTAAAGTCAGTGCATTTACTCCTTCGACCACAGAAAAAGATATCTAACACACACACTTTCTTCACTGGCAGCCCAAACTAAAATTTGCATGTTTTAATTTAAGCCATGAACAATGTTTGCATGCAAAAGGGATTAGTGAAACAATAAAATAAAAAGTAATAATGAGTGAAATAATAAAGAAGCTGAAATGAAAACTTAATTCATGCATAAATTATACCTAGCACTGACCAGAAGAAGTGCATTACAGTGACACATTCATCCTTTTCTCATCTCCTTGACACATAAAAACTTTAATTTCTAGCATATATTACCAGGATTGTATGTACTGCTAAACAATATTGAGAGGGCATACAACAGCTCATGTATTGTTAGGAAGACTAGTTCATTTTCAGACAGTAACACAATGACATTTCAGAATGTGTATACATATCTATTCAGACACCCTTCTTTAAAATTATCGCTTCCCTAAACTCAAACCTGGCATAATATGTTTTATTTCTCTAAGCTCACAGCACTTACAACTTGTGTCACAGAGATAGGCATGTGACAGGTGGAATTTCTCCATTCAGTACTGTCCAGAGTGCTGAGGAAAGCACACCATTGCTGGGTGTGTTTGTGCCACATAAGGCATCCTAAACTATTTTTTTTTTTATTTTTCCTTTGATAGTAAACTGAATTTGTACAATGCCAAGCAGAGGGCAAATGCAAATTAAAACAAAAAACATATTATGAATAATTGCAATGTGATCTCTAAACAGGATTTGAACAAAGCATCATGTGCCTTATTTTACTCAATTCACTTCATTTAAACTTTGTACCACAGATGTGGACATCTGAAAGATGTATTCTCTGCAGTAATTTCGATACATAGTACTGAATGTCATGCACTGATCCCAGACATATTGTGCCTCATAAACGCAAGCACCCATGTAGGAGCATGACGGCAGCGCGCCATGCATAATAATGAAGGTGCACTGCCCGAGCTCCCAGGATTACACCGAGCATGTACGAGTGCAGGGGGCGTGTCTGAGAGCAGAGCTCTCAGAATAAACACGCCCTTGCAATGTAGAACAGCAGAAGGTGTTAAGGAATGAGTGAGATTGCTCATAGGTGTCCGCATATCCCCACCAACAGTTCTCCATGTGTACAACAGCAACAGTACTGAAAAAGTAAATGAAGAAACCCTTTTATTTATTTTTTTAAATTCAATTAAAGCTAACTGTAGGTGCGCGGGTGTGCCCATCTCTTAGCTATGGTTAATGTAGCTTAAAAGGCTGAAGAGGATAACAAGGAAGATATATGCAAATGAAACAGTACAGCAATAGTGTAGTGGGCAGAGCATCCGCCTAACGAGCAGGCATTCTGGGTTAGAGTCCCACTGCAGCACAGTCTATTTTACATGGCAAAGCATGTTATAACCAATTTTTTTGTTGCAAAACCCACTAAATAATACATATTTGTGAACTAGAGTACTGCAGGAAATGCACATGTGAAGTATCAGTGTCATAATGAATAAGGCACTAGTAAGCAGGAGTAAGCACAACTAAGCAGTAGTAAGCATATGTAAGCACTAGTAAGCATGTTTAAGTCCGTTTGCGAGGGAGTAAGCACTGCCTACACGGATTAAGTAACATGGAAGCTAAATGAGTATAATAAAGTGTAAACGGAAGTTAGCAGTGCTTAGCTCCGTGCAAACATGCGCACACCAGCTTACAACTGCTTTAAAGTGCCCTTATCACTCTGTATACAATGGCCTGTGTTCTGCCTAGCAACAAAATAAATAGCCTCTGCAAGGCTTGAACTCAGGACCCTGTACACTACAGTCACAGTAGTTAACCACTAAGCCATCATAGCAGTACATAAAACTGAGGTGTCAACAAACAAATCCACTCCATAGGAAAACCAAACTGAACATGTGAAATGAATCTATGTACAGTGTGATGTTGTATAACCTGCTACATAACATAAATATTTGAACTGGAGTACTGCAGTAAGGCCAGATGTGAGGCGTTATTGTAATTAAGTGCTGAAGTCCCCAGGACCCCATACAGTGTATGTACACATGAATCATAGATACCAGGCCCAGATATAACATATAACAAATAATAAATCAATGCAAAAAGGAAAATATAATGCTAATTAGATATTAAGCAATGCTAAGCATTGCACAGGTCAGCTTATGTGGTGTAAGCAATGTGTATGCCGGCTAACTCAATCTGCCCAGTGGTATGCCCCTTTAAGCAATGCCAACATTAGGTAAGCAGGTGTGCCCATAGCGTAGCCTTTTCAAAACTGGCCAATCATGGGAAAGTGCAGGAAATTGGGTGTATTTAAACCCCACAGGTGCCAATAATTTGCATAACTGGTCACAGCTCCCTACTGTAGGCAAAATGGCTGGAGTTGGGGAAGGCACTTGATTTAGAGTGCAGTGCTGGGCCACCCAGGAGTCTAGATTCATGGTATGGCTTCTGGTAAACACCATGAGGAGAGACTATTGCACGACCAGTACCAGGGCTCTGAGTATAAAGTGGAGGCCTGGGACAGTCTCATGCGTGACCTCAGCAGTGCCACTGGTATGCCTCGGACTGGTGAGCAGGTCAGGCATCACCATGCTGACTTGAAGCAGCAGAGGGGTGATCTCTTGGACCAGTGGATCCAAGAAGCAAGGCAGATGGACCATGCCCCAGCACTAAGTACCTATTCTACTACATAGATAATGATTGCCTAGCTTGTGAATACTATGGATAGGTAATGGCTAAATATCACTGTATTTCTCTGACAGCTGCAGATGAGTGGGCTGCAAACCAGCAAGCCCATGCTGCTAGACTGCAAATGCAGCATCGTGAGGCAGGTTAGTAATATTCCTGCATGTACTGTCATAACAAATAAATATAACAGTTCTAGAAAGTGTTGCACCAGTATAAAAATATATTGTTTATGGGATGTACTGAATAAACCAGACAGTATAGCAGGAAGACTGTCATATAGGCTGCGTGGTAATAAAGGTGTAATACCTTGTGAATAAAAGTATAACCCCTGGAGTGCTTGTGTACATCCTGCTTTCATATGTTGTTGTAGTGTTGCATTCTATAAATAGTACTGTTGTATTAAGCAGTGTTACCCACACTGCTGAATGCAGGTAAAATGTGTAGGAAGTTCAGTATAACAATGTTGGAAGTCCCAAGAGGTCAGTCATATAGAACAACTGAGAGAGACTTAGACAGATACCATTGGCATGCTTTACACCAATTCCCTGATAGCACAATGTACTGTGATGTCAACTGTAATATTTTTACCACACACAGAAGAGGTTTGAATCCCGGAAGTGATAGTAATTTGTATGCATTATCATGCCCCACAACTGTACAGAGTTTGCAAGAATTTTCAGATAGAAAGCTATTTGCATAATTAAACCCAACAACTGTATAGACTTTGTTAGAATGTTCAGATAGTAAGCTGTAAGCATAATCATAAACATCAACTGTACAGACTGTGGCAGAATGTTCCAGTAGTAATCTGTATGCATAGTCATACCCCTCAACTGTTCTGATCTGTCCAGAATGTCCAGATAAATGGCCCAACTCTGCTGCCCAGTAACCTGTTCCCCTGACAAATCAGTGTGATGATCCAAGAAATGTAGGCAGCTTATACTGATTTATAATGGATAGTAAGACCTGAATATAAAAAGAGAATGTATATGGAAACAAGCCTGTCATTAAAGCATCTCACCCAAAGTGTATGACAGCAATTCTCAATATATGTCACATTAACACCTGCATCCTGTCACACCTTGACCAGAGTGTGGGCAATAACAGATTGTTAGGTATGTGTATAATAGCAACATGGAATCTGGGAGTATGTGTAGAATTTATCAGGTAGTGTTAAGAATGATTTTCTCAACAGCTATAATAGGTAAGAGGTGTAGACTATACGTAAGACACAATCCACAGTATATACTAATCTACAAACAAACCATTGTACAAAGTAAGGCCATTAGGTAGTGTAATAATACATGTAAGGGACAGATCAATGCAGTGACTAAGAAAGTTGTGAAAACTATAGGGATATATTAGTTGTTAACTGACCTCTCTCTCTCACCCCCTCCATATGTGCAACAATAACCTTATTACACACCTCAATGGGTACGTGTACACTCCAAACTTTTGTTGGGACACATGTTCTATTGGTTTATAAATATTCACATTTGGTTCTATGTATGTGCCATGTTAAAATACTCCCATATTGATGGCCTGTTGCCATCAATGAAACCTGCATGCTGTTGTAATGGCCACTGTTGTCCCATATATGCATGTGCTCTGCTCGCTCTGCAACTGTTATAAACTGGTGTCTTGGGTTAATGGGAATACCTATGCATGCTGTTCTAACTAATCCTGAATGCTATTGACTATGACTAACTGATATCTTTCTTAAAATTGCAACACCATAGCTCGTATGGGAAGGCCAGTCACAGCGGATCCACCAAGGGGTAGTGGTGACTGCCCATGGGTGGGGACCTCAGTCCCACTGTTTCCATTTGGGGGCTCATGGGCTTGTGACTTCCAAACACCCCTCCCCATCCAAGGTGTTTACCCCCCCACATGTGTCATATACCGCCCCTGTATGGATCTTGTTTGTCTTGTCTGTTAACCTACCCAACCTACCTCCCCAACATTCCACTCTCATCTGAAAAAGAAAAAAGGGCAATCTGTTCCCACAAAAAAATCTCGCCCCATACATAGCTGTTCATGTCACACATGTGTCCGGTCTAATTGGCATCACAATGAATTATTGTTGTCCTCACCCCCACCCAGGGGTTTGAGTGTCCAAATCTACCTCCAAATTCAGTGTATATGCACAGCTGTTGCTAAAGAAGAAACAGGCAGCTATGGACCTTCCCTACACCCTTCCTGCACATCCCTGTTTATTTTCCCTACTGTCTTTCCCTCTATGTGCCCCTTTTTCACCACTTTCCTATAATCCCTTTTTCTTTTCTTTTAAAGAAATTAGGACAGAGTTAAGCGGGAGTAAGCACTTTTAAGCAGCAGTAAGCAGGTTTAAGCCTGTTTGCGTGGGGGTAATCTATGCCTACACAGGTTAAGCAATTTAGAAGCTGAGTATAACGCACTGTATCCGGAAGTTAGTAATGCTTAGATCCGCACAAGCCCACACAAACCCGCTTACAACTGCTTTAAAGTGCCTTAATCACTCTGTATCCAACGACCCGTGTTCTGCCCAGCAACAAAATAAACAGCCTCGGAAAAGCTCGAACACAGGATTTTGCACACCATAGACAAAGTGATTTACCACTAAGCCATGCCAGATATAAATAATTCTTATGTTTTCAGAAACATATCATCCAGTCCAGTCATGCAACAGTACAGAGAATGTATACCAACATCTAGATGCATGTGTGTGTAAATATATTAATATCTAAACAGATACAATGTATATATATATATATATATATATATATATATATATATATATATAAATATTTCTAAAAATATATACATATATATTAATATATATGAACATATATACATGCAAATGCCTACATCGACACATATATGTGTCTACACCTATATTTCTACATATACACAGCAAGTTACATATGTGTATGGAGATATATATCTATGCAGGTATATACGGACATAGTTTTATATATATATATATATATATATATATATATATATATATATATATATATATATATTTATATATATATATAGCCATACATCTGTAGATAGCAATGGTAGATTAACAAAATCAAATATGTCCACATGCACTGTTAATGGGGTTTAGAGGCCCCACACACTATACGTCTTGTACAAATAGGCATACCCCCCTCACAGCCAAACACGTCCGCCCTGCAATACACTACCTAGTGTTGCAGATCCCATAAACAGGACCTGACATGACATGGGCACAAGATGTTAACAGTACTACATCCCACCTGTATGATGTCAGGCTGGTATTGGTAACATATCATGCAGTACAGTCTGCCTCCCATAGGAAATGTAACATGTGGAAGCTATCAACATCCCCAGGATACAGATACACAGACACAGATTTGCAGATACAGATATACATACATATATATAGATATATAGATATACATGTGACTACACATACACATGCAGATATATGTACAGTAAGATACATATGTAGAAGGTGCACACATTATGGAACAGCCACTATGCCTACAGTTAACACCTGAGCATCTGGACACTGTATGGGCCACCCATACAAATGACAATCATTGCCTGCAACATATACCCACAGAGAAGTCATAGGAAAAAACACCACACTCAGGTTTGCAGAAATGGAAAACCTTTAATTGTGTACTAATGCAGTTCTATATGCTATGTCATATAGCTGTTCAGACACTGACATCCATGTAAACAGAGTAATGCAACTGTGAAACAGTTATACTAATACAGTAGTTTGGAAAGGTTCACAATCGTTGCTGTCCAGGCCAAGCCTTCAAACTGTACAATAGTGAAGGCAGACTGGGCTACAGGATACCAAACAATCAACAGTATGTAATGCAGGTGTATAGTTCAGCAGCCTCTATCTATACTCTGTACTAAATCACTAGGTGGCAAAGACGTCAGGTGACCGAATGGGTTGTAACTGTTACATAGCAAGGCATAACTGACACCATCACAAGCACACTGACAAACAGAGCAATCTGTATGGCAGGAGGCAGTAGGCTTGCATTAACCCAATTTATGTAATTAATGTAAATATAGGTGAAGTATATGGTACTGTACTTTCAGATACCTTAAGGTAGCTCACCCCTGATGCCCCCACATTTTGTAACAGCCTAGGTCATTTATGGTGCTTCCCCCGCAGACTAATAATACAGGGCCATATACCACTGTTACATACACTAGCCTCTGGAGTGCATAAGGGCACACATGTATTGTGTAGGTGATGCCCACACATATATGGCCCCAGCTCCACCGTATGTGTGGAGGATACAACAGCAGTGGACTGATGTCAGCAATGGCAGTGTGATATACTCACAGCCCACTACAGAACAACCCCCGACAGCATGTCATATGTGCAAAGCTTGATATGTAGGTGGAGGACAAAGCCTGGAACATAGACATGTATGTGGAAAACCATACACTAACAAGTTGTTGGTGTTACAGGATAGTCTGCAACATACCCTTAGTCAGGGAATTGAGGTTAGAAACAGAAATGGATGTAGCCATATACTGATAGCACTCAACCCTCACACTGCCAGTGAAATATCTGACACAAGACCTATGTGGTGGACAGACAAAACATGATGGGCACACCTATGGCCACCAAGAGGTTAGGCCCACAGTTGAGAGCTATGCAGACAGACTGCATTCCAAGGTAAACTAGTATGTACACACACAGCCTGTAACACCAGTACTATACAAAGCATAACACAACTCTACTCACACTCTGTAGTTCTTGAACCTCCTACAAATATATAGCTGGCCTGAGTGTGCCGGTTCTCATGTAAGAGGTATTGCTACCTGCTGTCTGTAACACTGATGTCCACACACAGGAAGGATGTCCATCACACAGGAAATGTAAAGGGACTATGCCCACATGATGTAGGGATTTATAGTAGGTGGTTTCCATGACAGTGGTAATTGGAAGTACTACACATGTGTAATCATATATATATATATATGGCTATCTGGATACTTATATGTACATATATTTCCACCATATGTCCTGGACATGGCGTGTAGCCCTACCCCAGCCTCTATAGTCCCAAAATCATAGTGCAAGGGCATGTCAGGTATGTATAGCAGGTATATTAGTAGACTATTGCTACTGTAACTGGGATTGTCTTCACAGACATGGTGTGTGTGTGGGAGGTCACATCTGCTTATCACATTATTTTATTTATTTACAATGGTTAGATATTAACCATGGTTTTATTTTAACATGCTTTATATTTTTAATATACATGTTTTATATTTTTTTATTTTAATACACCTGGAATAAATACATTCACTGTTGATTGAGCAGTGAAGGATGACGTTTTTTTATTTAGGGGGGGGGATATATTGTATTGTTCTTTAGTCAGGGCTTTTAACTCTGTATTTTTAACTATGGCAGAACTTTTATCAGGTGATGTGTTAATTGAATATTGTTATGAGGTTTTATTGCAACATTGGTCACGTGACTGGATTGTTTAAACATTTAAGAGTGTCTATGAAGTTGATTCTTTTATCTGAAAAAGTCCAGCCACTGTGCTGGACGAAAAGCTCTTAATAAATAGAGTTTGTGGTGTTCTTACATCGGTTGCTTTTTAATGTTTAGACATCCTAAGGACATCATAGTAAATTACCGCTGCTAGCACGTAATGCCCCTTTGGACTGCAGCAGAGATATTGGCCAATATATATGGACATTCTGACACACTCTGTAGAGTCCAAAGGTATACACATAACCCCTTCGTGCAAAACATGTGAACCATGCCTAACAATATGGCTGTAGACAGCCATGTAGATGGGTATAACACAAAACGACTGGTATACATATGCCACCATAGTTTATGCATTCACACACCCCTGTCTGACCTGACACATAATACCCACTGGTACAGGGGTGCCATGGCCACATACTACCCACCGGATATTGACATACATCTGTACAGCATCCCACTGCACTGTCTGACATACATGACTGTTAAGGGAGGGCCAGCAGCAGTGCATCTTGCATGTATCTGCACATGACATCTCACTGGGTAAGTACACTAAGCTGCGAGGCATGTAACAATGCACTGTTCAGGCTACAGGCAGACTGACTCAACACTGGCCTACATCTCCTATGGGGGAAATGCACATGTACCTGCATATATAGCAGGCTCTACAGGCATGTCACAGCACAGGGTAAGATACACCTGTGTGAAAGTGCATAACCACAACCAATGTGAACACAGCCACAGCCACATATGTCAAGCTAGCATAATATTACAGTATATGGACTATCTGTTCGACACCATCCTCATATGTGCCACTCACAGACAGACCCTACATATACTGGGCTGCTACACAGTTTGGTCTGATGGCTGTCTGTGGTATGGGACATGTGTGTGTATGGCCCTACAAACATGTACGCCAATATGGTACCATACAGTGGAGTAGCATGTAACATCAGATAGGACAGGACTTAGAACAATGACATCTACCATAGTCTGTACACAGGCTAAAGTACATATTAACAATACACACACTGTTGACATTCACCATAAGTACACAGACCTCAGTACTGTACAAACATCCACAGAATGTCCAGGTTATGTCATCA
The DNA here is from genome assembly GCF_019279795.1 of Protopterus annectens. Classification (NCBI taxonomy): domain Eukaryota; kingdom Metazoa; phylum Chordata; order Ceratodontiformes; family Protopteridae; genus Protopterus; species Protopterus annectens. Next base: position 178,708,246 of record NC_056729.1, on the reverse strand, counting down.
AATATAACCCCTACTGTACATAACATTTGTAGCAGTCTGATATCTCACTGGCTTGTTATCAGATATGATGACAGTAATTATGGTGTACAGCACATATCCACCTCTTCATGCACAACATATGTACAAAGGTTGACAGAGTTGTGGCTGGAAGCACATACACAGGGACAATATTGACATGTTGCTGTGATAACCTCATACATTTACTGTTGTAACAGGGTTTGTTGCAACATATGTCCTATGAGGGATATGAAGTCAGTAACTGTCACGGCTTTCACCATCTACAGACTGCAGTCCTCACACAATCTTCTGCAGTCCACAGACAGATGCTCCATGTGTAACACATGAAACCATAGGCACAACACTACCCAGTCTACAGATGACCCTGCAGATGGGGATTCCTCATAAACATAGAACTGACATGGCAGGTATTGAGACATGTAGGACAGCCATATCCACACACACACTGTTAAACCAACATTACTCCAAATGCAGTATAGCAGCACTTACTGACTGTAGTCAGGTCAGGCACATCCCCCTCCTGTTCGTTGCCCTCTTTCCACAGTGTATGTTGTTAGAGGTAAATCCCCAATCCATCTGAGATGCTGTTTGCCAAACAACAGATCTAGTTCCTGCTCACAGTGAATGAAAAGGGCCAAAACTAACATGATGTTCCTAGATATTGGACTGTGTTTCCATGCAATTGGCTATGGGAATGTTACTACAGCTGTTTCACATGCAATCAGCTAGGGGAGGGCTGCAATTTGTGCAGAGGCCATCAGCTGATCATCACTTAAATTACGCATGCTGCTGCTGCCTAAGCAAAGCAGGTGTAGGTCTCCACATCCACCAGAGAAGGAGTGGGAGAGGCAGACAGAGGCAACGACAAGTCAGGGAGGGGTGCAAAAGTAAAACTTAAGCATGTTTGTGTTAAACACCTACCACCACAGGGTATCAAACCCCTGATGTCTATATAGACCTATCACAGTTCTATGCAGTTATTGGATGTGCCACCTGGGTTACCTGTTGTGGAGCTCTCAGAACATATATGTGATGGCGAGTGACATCTGCAACAGGGATATGGTAGCTATATGGTAGGTGATGTACACGTGCCTGTCCGCATGAACAGGTGCCAGCGTCAGCACAGCCACATTCACACAGGAATGCACACACATTGACACACTTGGCAGGGCCAGGATTACAACTCTTCAGTAGTGGAATTGCCACAACACATCACGGTGCAGGTATCACATGCACTATATGGATCATACGGAGGTTGTATGGGCAAAGGGTATGGGGAGGTGTCAGACATCAGACAGCATGCTTCAGTATGCCAATGGGGATTGTAGTTAGTGTGGATGTGATCATACACACCATACAACACACACACACAAACAAACACACAGGCTGCCAGTACTGACATGCATGGGTGCATGTTTGCACGGGTGTGTGGTGGTCGACTGTGCCAGATGGCTATACAAGGCTAAGTGATGGGTATACCTTGGCATCAGGCCACATGACAATGGTCTGCATTGTGACTCAGGGCTGTAGTTTCTGCATTTGCCCACACAAGTGGGTATTGTATTCCCCAGCCAGTCACCTGGGTGACTATTGTGTGTGGCCAATGCTGCGCATCACTTGCCAAGTATGTGTTCCTTAGTCCATGACATGGATGGTGTCTGGGATGTGCACACCTCCCACATGCATGTACAATGACATGTAGAACTGTACCTGGGGTGTCTAGCCCATGTTGTGAATGCAGACTATCATGAGATCTGTCAGTCTTGCCCACCTGTGCTGGGAACTGGTAATGGGCAGCAGGTTTACCCTGCACCTACATTGATAGCATGCTAATGGCATTCCCTGGTGTCAGTGGCATCTGTCCATACAGGGCAAGTTGTCAGGCATGGTATGTCCTTTGTGGGTCTCATGTAATGGCAACACATGTATTGCAGATGTCCATTGGGGAACATGGGGAAGGTGCACTGTCTGCATGTATGTGCATATTGGTCAGATGGACAGGGTGCCATGCCCTATGTAGCCCACTGCATTCACTCCATAGTTACTATCAGTGGCCAATATGCAGTGTACTACCCACATATTGGCTGTTGCCTAGGCATGTGTGTACGTATGAGATAGGGGTTGAGAGTGTGCTCCGGGTAATACTGGGGTTGCTAACTGTGATTGCCTGGCCTTGATGTCACATGTATGGGTATGGCTTTGCACCCCAGCCTCTCTGCTATTTCACATCTGTTATCCCTGTACTGTGGACATTGTGATATATAGTAGGGCCACAATATAAGAAATATGCAAAACCTGCTCCACATTGGCCACAGGTGTCACACACTCACAACCACCTCCACACAGGATACGAGTTACAAACACACACACACACACACACACACACACACACACACACACATACACACACGCACACACACACACACACACACACACACACACACACACACACACACACTGGTCTTGTCTAGAAGTAGACCTCCTACCTAATTAGTTTATTACACTACTCACCACGGAGATTACTGGAGTACTTCTTCCCCAAAGGTATATATCACATTGGATGACATCAGCAGAATTGCCAAAATAGGACATTTGAATTGTAGTGAGTGTGACTAGCCTAAAATGCATTGCTCCCTACACAGATAGTGACACGCACACAAAACATCCACAACCAACATGTGTGGGTATAGAACCCCTAACAGAGGTCTATATCACACTACAGCATAGGGCTGTTATAGGATGCACCACATGGATTATTGGAGAATGCCTTCCCAAAAGGTGTATTTCACAATGAATGACAGCAGGATTGGCAAAGTAGGGCATTTGCAATGTAGTGAGCGTGACTAGCATATAATGCATTGCTCCATACATAGACATTGAAAGACACACAAAACATCCAGAAATGTCATGAGTGGGGATGGAACCCAACCAGAGCTGTACATCACATGACAGCACTACACAGTTATGGCACACACTACGGAGATTACTGGGCTTCCCAGATGTGTATTCCTATATGAAATTTAGTGAGTGTCAGTACCCTAAAAAGCATTACTCTCTACACAGACAGACACACGCTTGCCATGTCTGGGATTAGAACACCTACCTAACTACTTTAACACACTACAGCAGTATGCAGTTACAGGACGTACTATGGAGATTACTGGGCTAAAGTATTCCCAGAGGTGTATTTCTAGGTGAATGACAACAGCAGCCTTGATAAAGTTGAGTATATGAATTGTAGGGAGTGTCAGTACCCTAAAAAACATTGCACTCTACACAGACAGAGTCAGACAGGCACACACACCCTTGCCATGTCTGGGATTAGAACACCTACCTAACTAGTTTAACACACAACGGCAGTAAGCAGTACACAGTTATAGGATGTGGTACAGAGATTACTGGGCTACAATCTACCCAGAGGTGTATTTCTAGGTGGATGATATCAGCAGCCTTGCCAAAGTTGAGTATATGAATTGTAGGGAGTTTGAGTACCCTAAAAAGCATTGCTCTCTACACAGACACGCACACAAATACACACACAGTTGCCAAGTCTGGGATTAGAAATCCTACCTAATTAGTTTATCGTACTACCACAGTATGCAGTTATGGGACATGCCACAGAGATCACTGAGCTACAATGCTCCCAAAGGTGTATTTCGCATTGGATGACCTCAGCAGGATTGTCATAGTAGGGCTATGGGAGGGCAGTGTGTGTGCATGGGCCATAACCCATTCATCTAGGGGTTGGCACACCACATGCGGGCACACACAGGGTCATATTTCACAGGTACGTGTATACAGCTGCTAGATGCTACTTCCTTGTACAGTCATGTTGCACAGCTGGCATGTGCACCACATAGTCTGTAATGCTGACAGGTACTGGTGGCTAGTATCTGCAGTGAGTGACATCTGCACCTCATGTGTTTGGGGTCCTTTGGCTGTGTGCTGGGTGGGACAGGCCTGGATGGCTCCTTGTCACTGTCACCATCTTCCACACATCTATGTCCATCTACTTTGGATTATTATAGTGTGTTGTCCTTTCATATACATCTGTATTCCTATCCACTGTGTGTGCAAGGCAGAAGTGGTGCATACTGACGGGTGTCTGCACTAACAGCTGTGACTGCCAGATATGTCTGGTCCACTGGTGTTTGCAGACATGGCCTTCATGTGTTTAAGTGTGTGAGCATGCCCAGTATGGCCATCTGTACTGAATGTGTGGATTGAGTCCAGGTAGTTTGTACTGCAATGCTGACCTTTGTGTTGTACACCGACAGGTAGCATGCTGTCTCTGCAGGGTATCCATCGATCATTTGACATTGACTGTTACTACATTTCTGCATAGCGGGGGGTGGGCACACCTGACTGTTTCTACATTTCTACACAGGTTTGGGGGGGCACACCTGACTGTTACTATATTTCTATGTAGGATGGGGGGTAACTTGACTATTTCTACATCTCTACACAGGATTAGGGGGGCACACCTGATTGTTACTATATTTCTATGTAGGATGGGGGGGGCACACCTGACTGTTATTATATTACTATGTAGGATGTGAGGGCACCTGACACTTGTACACATTTGGTAGGAATGTACTGGTATGTCGGGTACTCCATTTCAGTCTGTAGTCTTACCTATCGTGCTGGCTAGAAGCATACCAGTGTACTACAGATCATAGCTTTTAATTACCTACATATTAGTTTCTGACTTCCTACCCTTCAGAACTGACATCCCACTGCCTGACCTGCTGTCATCTGTCTGTGTAGACCTGGGGGGAAGGTTGCCCATAGGCCTCATTCAGAGGCCATAGCACATCCTTTGTTTGTGTTTGTCTACACCTGTCCTGCTGGCTGTGACTGTTGTTGGGTATGTGACTCCCCCTGACTGGCATGTGTGAGTCACTTACCTTGTGGGTGTCCCAGTATTGAGGGTGGTGCTGCAGAGCTGCCTATGTTGGATGCACATAGTACACTTCCAACACATGGTTAGGCACAGGTAGTGTAATGTTTGGCATCCCTTTTACTGTATGTGAGAGTCGGAGAGAGGTGTTATTCCCTGGTTCCCTCCTTTGTCAGTGTATGTGCTATGCATTGTCTCTTTGCCAAAGCCAAGGCATACTGGGCATGCCTCCTTCTGCCTACTGGGGCAGGCTCAGGTTATTCCTCCTCTGAGTCACTCTGTGCCTGCGCAGGCCTTGGCAATGGTGGGGGGCTGTGTGGCCCTGCCCTATGCTGTTCCTGCTGCAGCTGTTTCCACAGGATCATACTGTGTAGCAGGCACATACAAGGATGATTTGGGTACATGTAGCTGGTGAGTACTGCAATGCTCCACTGGATGTGTCCAGGCACTGGAACCATGACTTTAGCATCCCAAACACATGCTGTACTATAATTCTGGTCTGTGCGTAAGCCTCATTATGGAGTTAGGTTTGTGTGAATTTTTGATGGGTGTCATCAGCCATGGATCCAGTGCGTATCCAGCATCCCCCACTAGGTGACCGTGAGGGATGTCCCCATTGGCAAATCTCTGGTACAGCTGCGTCAGATGCCAGATGTGGGAATCATGATAGCTTACAGGGCAGCCAGCAAACACATTCATTATTATGCCCTGGGGATCTCACACAACCTGGCAGTTGATGGAGGGGAAGCCCTTGCAGTTAATGTAGACCCTACCCTGCTCACCTGGTGGTGCTTTGATGCATATGTGCGTGCAGTCTATAGCACCCACTCCCTCAGGGTATTCTACTATTTGGTGGAACAGTTGCATATTGCTGGCCAATGCCTCACGGGTGTTGGGGAAATGCATGTGCTCACCGACTTATGCTGATATGGCATCCAGGAACTGGTGGAGTACCCTGGATGCTGATGCCTGTGAAATCCCCATCATATCCCCAGTTGGCTTTTGGAAGGTACCTGTAGCTAGTATTCTTAGGCCTACACATACCTTGGTATCCACTGGGATGGGTTCTCCCCTGTTAGTTCTGTGTGTCAGGCATGGCCGGCACAGCTCAACAATTTGCTGTAGGAGGTCTCTGTCCACCCAGTGGCGCTCCACTATCTCCAGCTCATGTAGCCCCTGGTAGGTTACCCTGGGTCTGTACACTGTTTTCCATCTCCTCACTGTGGGTTGGTCGACAACATTCACATCCTCACTACCCTCAGCCTCTTCCACAAGTTGTAGGATAGCTATTGCAGCCCCTATCATTTTGCTGCTGTGAGTGTTAAAAGTTCCCCACTTGTTTATACCAGTGGTGTAGAGTGTGGAAAAAAACAGAAGGGAAGGTGTTTGCTTAGTTTATAGTAGTGTTCTGGGCTGGGCTGGTCTGCTGCCTGTGTAATTGGATGATTCTGACACATTTCACCTGCCAGCTAAGCTAGTTCTCCTTATTTACCTTCCTACTTCTGTTTTCCCTTCCCATTGTTTTCCTGTTTAAGCCTGTGTGTGCACGGCACAAACAGAGTGCTCAAATGTGCACACTGCTGCTATTTCCTGGTTTAACTTCTTTTTTCTTTCTATAGAACCCAGTGCGAGGCACGCACACCCGCTTATGCTTTGTAAAGAGTGCTAGGTAGGATTAGACACACCCCCTAGCTTAACTGTGCTAAACTAGGAGCAAACCTGAGCCATAGGGCTCCAATCCACTTACAGTATGCCTGACACACACCCCCATAATATCACCTAACTCCTAGGCTTGCACCAAGCTATTCCTGCTCTTACACTGTTGGGACCTGACTCACATGCTGGGGAAAACTTGGATTCACTATCATTCCCCTCATTTGCAAAGGATTGCCTGCGAATGCATAGTTACATGTTTCACACTGAGCCTCCCCCCTTAGCAACCACTACTCACTGGCCATGTTGTCTTTTGTCTGCCATTGACTTGCATGGCAGAATACTGATTTTAGTTAGAATGCTTATTTTAGTTTTATTTTATTATTTTACCCCCAATCCCGTTTGCGCGCAGCTAACCTACTTTTAAACAGCCGAGATCGGCTAAAAGAAATAAAAGTTGATTTTTTTTATTTTTTTTTTGTTTGCAATGCCAGTGGCCTTATACTTGGCCATTGGCATGCTTACTACATGAGATGCAGCCTTTACTTGGAGCTGCCATAGCTCCGTTTTGTATTTTGCAGAAATGTACTCGGTTACTAGCCGCAGATAGCACTAGTCTTGCACGGACTGTTGCAAGCTTCCTGGATTTCAAAATCACCTCATTTGCATGGATTTTACCTGCAAATGGGGTGACTTGCATACCAGGGCTTAGTCTGTGCAAGATTAGTGCAGGGGCACTCGTGCACACCCCTGCAGGCTGTTCCTGGATCGCACGGCAGACATATTGCCTGCTTGAGCTCCTGCACAGATCTTGCACTCTGTGCAAGCTTTTGAGAATCTGGGGGTAAATGTTTCAGTTTTTTCCTTAGACAATGAATTGTGCTTGTATGCTGCTGAACAGAGATCAAACAGAAAAGGCATTAGAAAAATATATGATAGAGAAAAGCTAACAGTAAATTAATAATTGCAATCAGGGGATATATGTTACAGAGACTACAGCTACTAGTCCATTCAAGTGACTCATTCATCTCCTAACATCTCATTGCAACACCAGAAATTTACTTTGAGGAACATATTATCAGAGTTGTAGTAAATGACAAATAATGTGAAAGTGGACAGACAACAGCTCACATGTTGTTAGCAGTATTGAAAATGTTTGATTTTTAAAGAACACTGTGGCATCACAAAATGTAATTAAATATGAATTCAGACCACCCTCTATAAAATTATCAGTTAATTGGATTCAAACCATGTATCAGTTGTCCTTTTTCTCTAAGCTCATGACAGCGACACCTTGTGCCACAGAGAAATTTACCTGAGGAGTATATTTTCTTCACTGAGTACTATCCAGAGTGCTGATGACCCCGCAATGTCACCAAGCTGGTTTGCTCTACATAAGGCAACCTAAACTAAATTTTCACTTATTTCCTGCTCTTATGTCCTCATTTTGTGCTGACAAGCAGCATACAAATGCATAAAGCAATATTTATTAGAAGCATTCACAAATTTTTTATAACACTTTGAAGGAACATGAAATGAATCGCAGTGTTTTTATAGCGATGAGTAGAGCTACTATTGTATTACACTGACACATTCGGCCTTCTCTTGTCTCCTTGCCACATCAGTACTGTCATATCATCATCATCAATGGCCCCCTTTTTGCCATTTTTTCTACATGGTGTCAGGGTATCGTGTTAACTGTCGCTAACTCTCTCGATTCAGTGCCACACCCCTGCCTTCTTCAACACTCATGCCTGACTGTCATGGATTTTCTTTCACACAATCCATCCACCTCTTTGCTGGATGTCCTTGCTTCCTCTTACCTTCTTCCTGCCTGTCCCAAATCTTCCTCACCACATTGTCTTATGCTTTTCTACACATGTGCCAAAACCACCGTAATCTGTTTTCTTTGATATTTTCTGCAATTGGAGCTACTTTGCCTTCTGCTCTTATGTCCTCATTTCTTTGCCTGTCCCACAGTGTGCATCCTATCACCTTTCTCAGGCACTTCAATTCCACCACCTCTAGGTTCTTCAACTGTTCTGCCTTTACTGCCCAGGTTTCTGTACCATACAGTAGTACTGGTTACACCACTGTCTTGTACACCTTACATTTTAGCTTCTTTTGCATTGTTCTGTCATAGACTACACCTGATACTCTATGCCAGTTGGCTGCAGCCCCTCTGAGTCTAGCTTTGACCTCTTCATTCAAACTACCCTTCTCCTCAACTACCCCTCCCAGATACTTGAAGCTGTTTACCTGTTCCACTATCTTCCATTCTATCTCTCTTCTCAGCTTCTTCTGATTTCTCCAATTTGCTGCCATTACCACCATCTTATCTATCCTTAGATTCATCCCATGTGCCTTCAGATTTGCATTCCATTCTCCAATCCTTTGCTGAAGTTCTAGCTCAGAGTCTGCCTGTACTGCCACATCGTTTCCATATAGCAGCTTTGTTGATCCATCCCCTCCAACCTGTTTGCTAATGTAATCCATCACCAGTATGAACAACAGTGGGCTCAGAGCTGTACCCTGATGTAAACCCACTCCAACTTAGAACCCCTCTGTGAGGCTGAACACTGTTCGTACTTGAGTAATTGGGGCCCTTGTATATAGACTCTACTAATTCTACCAGTGTCTGTGGGACTTTAAACCACTGCAGTACTGCCCAGATCAGCTTTCTTGGGACCTTGTTATATGCTTTCTCCAAGTCTAGAAATGCCCAGTTGGACACTCTCCTCATCTCTAGCTTCTTCTCAAGTATATGTCTCAATGCAAACATCAGGCTAATTGTGCTGCATCCTGATCTGAATCCAAACTGCTCATTTCCCATCTTAAATTATACTACTCTGCATATCTGTTTATCAATCACCCTCTAAAGAACTTTCATGTAATGGGGTAGGAGTTTGATGCCTCTGTACTGCCCACAGTTGTGGATAAACCCTTTTTTCTTGTACACTGGTATGACTATGCTTATTCTCCATTCATGTGGGATACACCTTTCTCTCCACACTGCTATTAGTACTCTCAGGGGCCATTTCTCCCCTCTCTCACCCAGCATCTTTATCATATCTGGTGTGATCTCATCTGAGCCAGGTGTTTTCCCTTTCTTCATCTTCCTTAGTGCTATTCTTACTTCTTCTAAGGTGGGCTCCTCTTCTTCTCTCATCATATGCTGTTTCTGGGGCAGTGCAGCTTCCGTGGGGTTTTCTTCATTCAGAAGCTGCTGGAAATACTCTTTCCATCTGCCTTTGATGTCCTGTGGATTGGTGAGCAGGTTGTTGCTGGCATCCCTTATGAAGGGTATCTGACTATCTTCTTTATTTTTCTGTCGTTCTCTTGCAACCTGATATAGTTTCTTTTTGCCACTTACTGAGTCACTTTCCAGAAGCTGGAAGAATGCCTCTAATGCCCCATTATTTGCTATTGCAACTTCTTTCTTAGCTTCTTTGTTAGCCAACCGGTAGTCCTTCCTAGCCTGGTCAGTCTTTTCTATCTCCCACTTCTTCCTGCACTCCTTCTTTCTTTTGATGACTTCCTGGACTTCTGCATTCCACCACCAGCTTTTCTTATGTACCATATTTCCATACCTGGCTTGGTCACATATCTTTTCTATAGTCCTAACACATGCTGTTTTAAGTGCTGCCACTCTTTTTCAACTCCACCTATTTCCTCCTCTTCTTGGAATGCTAGAGACATATATCAGTACTAGCATATATGTCTCACAATATCAGGAATTTAGCTAAAGATATGGGAATAGAGAAAGGCACAGGGAGCAGCAAAATGCTTTCATTTTTCACACAGTACACATAATTAATATTGACAGAATTTCAAATGACATATCTGTCTGTCACTTTTAGTCAGTACTGACCTAATTTGAGTTCCCACCTCAATACATCCATACACCAAAATGAGTGTCAAGATTTAGAATGACCTCCGTCAGTAAAATGATCTGTGAACCAGTTTCAAATCATCCATCACCTTTATGGTTTCTCTAAGATGGATACATTTGCATACCATGCCACAGAGATATGTGTGCAGCAGTTTGAATTTCTTTAATCAGTACTGTCCAGAGTGCTGAGGAAAGCAGAGCAATGACAGTCTTAATTGCACTATTGATGGCAGTTAAAATTTGTCACTTTTTACCTTGGACAGTGAACTTTCAGTCACTGCTACTGACTGCTGCCAGTCAATGGAGTGCAATGCCAAATGGAACACAAATGATAAAGGGAAAAAATACAAATAAAAAAAAAGACTTTTTGAAACAAGTGCAGTTCTGATGATTAATCAACTTTGTTATCTTGCAACAGGAACCTCTATGGATTTGAACCAGCATAGCATGGTATTAAAAACAATCAATGAAGAGCATTTCCCATCTTTGCCATAGACAAAGACATACATTATCACAGAAAAATGTCATTTAGATGTACTGAAAATATGACATTGTATCAAGTCACATTATAAGTGCAATAGAAACAAGTTAATGAAGTTGTCTTTTCTCATTTGACAGTGAATGTCTTGATATTTGAGATATTACCAACAGTTAGGATACTCATGTACTTACACAATACAAAAACACTACAGGTGTATTCTTCTCTTTCTTTATGGCACCTCATACCCTTATGTTTTCTTAACGGCACTTTTATCTCATGTTTATCTGTATCAATGCTTAATTCTTCTTCTCAGCTTTTCCCGGTTAGGAGTCGCCACAGCAGATCCCCTGTCCACTCATGATTGGCAGTGGAGTTTTATGGTGCTGAGTTGCCAGCCTGGTGCCCAACCTTCCAGAGAAGAAACACACATACACACACACACACACACACACACACACACACACACACACACACACACACGCACACACGCACACACACACACATGCCTAGGGCCAATTTAGAGTGTCCAATCCACCTACAGCATGTCTTTGGGATGTGGGAGGAAACCGGAGCACCTGGAGGAAACCCACTTGATCACATGGAGGACATGCAGACCCGCACAGAAGGCACCCCAGCCAAGGATTGAACCAGAGAACCTCTTGCTGTGAGATGCCAACTCTAACCGCTGCACCATCATGGCCTCCCTGTAGCAATGCTTAATTACTCCCTTGAAAACGAACAACAATTTTTAGTAAGGGTTCATAACTGTGGTCATTAAAGCCAGCATTTGAATGTTAGGAATGTTGCTGTCCTAACTCAGTAAGTCTCTTCTCTCTGACACACCCTCAGTAAGTGCACATCAAAGACAGGAGACTATGAATCACTGATTGTTCCTGCAGTCAGACTAATCATAGACACCTGGAAGACATTACCAGGTAACACATCTGAATGCTCATCCTTGCAATGCTAAGGCATGTGCATGTTATCGTTAAGCTCCTTACACTGTGTTTACTTTTTCTAGACAATGCAGATAGTGGTATTCAGGAATTCTAATGGTTTAGTACCTTATTTGCATACTCCCAATGCTCACAGGGCTGTAAGGCATGTGCATGTTATCGTTAAGCTCCTTACACTGTGTTTACTTTTTCTAGACAATGCAGATGGTGGTATTCAGGAATTCTAATGGTTTAGTACCTTATTTGCATACTCCTAATGCTCACAGGGCTGACTTTGCACTAGATAAAGGTAATCATGTAGATAATGCCCCTGTATTGTAGTGGGGAGACTGCTTTGATCCAGAGAGCTCAGTATTGCTAAATAAACACAACTTTTGGAGAATTATCTACTTTCTACACTGCTTTATTGTCAAGTTATGTTATTATTTTACATAATGTTGTTAGTGTAACATTAAGCATGAATTGCAATGGCAACTCCAAACCATTTATTTATCTTGCTGTTTGTTCTTTATCCTTTACTTTTGGCATAGTCCAGGTATATCAGTTATGTCTGCATTACAAAAAGTCTGCTATAGAATGCTACTTGTCCTACATTCTGTAGGTTACATTTTCTTGTTATTTACACAGTTATTGCAGATGAATGTAGTATTACTTTATAGTAAGGTCAGGTATTTTTACATGTGTGGGCACAAAGAAATGTGATAAGTTTATGATATCTTCCTGGCTGCCCTCCATAGCAGTGGAGATGGCACTTATCATAGTTGTCTTACATTTCTGCTGCTACACTCTTAATTGCTATTGTTAATGTTGCAATGTATTACACAGCTACACAAACCTGTGTTATCTGCATCACAGAACTGTTATATATTGTTGTTTTTATTTCATTTAGAATATATATATATTTTTTTTTTTTTTGGGGGGGGGTGCTGTCCTGCCTTGTGTGTAGTCCTAGGGAGCATTACCTTTTAAAGTGTTGTCTGCAAGATGAATGGATACATTCAAACATAACTGACTTGACAGACATCCTGTCTGTGTCTTAAATATTTAATTATGTGCCTGTTTTCTGTTTCATCTCACATAGGGATATGACCCTACAAGCTACCATACACTGATGTAGAAAATGAGTTCATTATCCAGACCATGGAGCTTTTCTCTTAGGAAGAGTTAGAGGTGACCAATCTGTCCAAGAGAGGATATGTCAGCAGGTGGTCGATGACATCAATGCTGTCAGAAGGCACAGGAGAAGGTACTCCCAGAATCGACACCCGGCAAGTGATAGGTGGCTGTAGTTGCCTGGGAGCAGGCGGCTACCGAAGGTAGTCCTGCTACCAAACCATCACTTAGTGAAACAAAGGAGTTCCTGTCCATTGTCAGAGATCCAGACAGCTTGGCACAGGATTCATAGAATCCTTGATGTTGCTGCTGATGTGGATAGCAGAACCAGAGTGTCTTAATCAGAACTTCCAGATATGCAAAATACAAGTATCATTGTCATATCTTTATATACATATATCTTAAATGTCTGATATATCTAGAGACAGCTATAAAGATAGGTCAGATGACAGTAATAGAAACACAGAGGAGCATGTTGGGGGAATCCAACTGTTTAGTACATTTTTGTATGACAACATTCTTAATCTGCACATGTAAATGGGACTGTTTTACTGTTTTTGTTACATTGACATTGTGATACTTATCAGCCTTCTTTCCTCTCCCTTCCTCACATACAAGGAGATCTGGATTGCAGGCTGCAAGCCTACCTGCACATGGTAAGCACACATTTGTTATTGCTATTACTGTATATAAGATACATTCTGTTCTAAATGAGAGTAAAATTTGTGTTGCTTTAGGATCTATTACACTTCAACAAACCTTTCATATAAGAAAAACGTGATCAATTTTATTCTCTATTTCTCTGTTTATTATGTTTATTACTTATTATCAAAGGTGATCCTGACTGCGGTGGTGGTGCTGCGGTAGCATTGACTCCTCACAGTAAGACGTTGTCTTGTTCGATTCTCAGCTAGAGCGTCTTCTGTGTGGAGACATGCGTGAATGGGCATACCTTCATTGAAGGTTGTGCGTCAGGGCCGGCAACTAGGCATGTAAAAATGTACTGCCAATCATTAGAGGACCGGAGTTCCGCTGTGGCGACCCCTAACCGGGAAAAGCCAAAAGACACAACAACATCAAAGGTGATCCTGACAGTGGAACTGTGGAAGTCCTACCACCTGATGTCAGAGTATTGGTAGCCTCTAATGATGATGGTGACAATGAAGAGACACATTCTTGGAGTGCTGAAGGTGAGTTTAATACTGAGGTTGTGGCTCTCACATCCCCTGCCTATATTTTGGGCATGGTCAGTATATCTACTCATACCCATGGGACAGAGACTTCTGATATAGGATAGGATGGGAGTGACACAGTTGCTCAAGGCAGTGTGGTTACTCCAATTGCAGAGCCGGTTGCTTCTCACTGTAGCCATAGTGAGAGTGAGGTGCCACACAGGAAGGATAAAAGAGGTACTCAGAGGTCGTCTGCTGTATACCCACCTCCTGATGCTGGTGTGTCAGTAGGTGCCACCAGACATATGTGTAGGGCAGTAGTGAAGTCACAGGCACATTCCATCAGGGCCTCAGAAGAGACAGTGCAAATACTAAACTTTAAGAATAAGGGTGATGTGCAGAGCTGTACTAACTACAGAGGGATAAACTTGATCAGCCATAGCATGAAGTTATAGGAAAGAGTAGTGGAAGCTAGGTTAAGAAGGGAGGTGATGATTAATGAGCAGCAGTATGGTTTTATGCGAGGAAAGAGCATTACAGATGCGCTTGTCAATGACAGGCCATGATGCAAGAGCTAAAGAAACAATAGCTAACAAGGTTAGTATATGGATGACCATAATCACCTTACTGCATATTTTGTACCCAACGGTATATAACAGAACATGGCAAGCACACACAAAACATATGTTAATTTCCCATACATGTGATGATGGTACTAAACTGGAAATGAAAATTTTTTGGGGGTCCAACAGTCTATACAGACAGACGTTGTATAAATGTGAAGGTATGTAATGAGTCAGACATATAGTGACTATGGACCTGGCAGCTGTATACATGGCAACAGAATGATGCATCCTGGTCTGACGTGATGGTTCTTGTAACCCCACATCAGCCTTCCATGCTGCCATAAGTGCATCACAGCAGCCATACAGAGATTATCTTTCACAGGTGCAGAAGGCATGTTTTGTAATAGCGTCCCCCACAATAAAGTGGAAGTTTTATCAAGGATTTGTTGAGAGTAACAGTGTTTCTGACTGCATGTAACAGGGGATAAGCAGGGCACATGCCAGCAGAGTAAGTTGCTTTTTCAAACTTTGCCATTGTCCACATTTAATATTTCACATCATTCTGCTACACCAGTGTCAATGTCTGACATTCACACACATGATACTGCTTACATATATAATATACATGGATGTGGACTATGAGGCACATAGCTCACTATATCTGTGGCATAAATAACACTATTGTCAGGCATGTCTTTACTGCATGTCAGCCATTTTGAGTTTGCCTTATAGGTTCATAGGTAGGTACTAGGCTATCGGCCCAAGGGCCTAAGTAAGCCTAGCCAACAAAGTTCCCTGGCTTATAACAACCCAAGAAAGTTAATTTCATGTGCCCCTGTCGAGCAGAGCCACATAAATGATCCCCAGGGTGTATTTCCTATTTCCCATCCACTCATCAAGATTTTTCTTGAAGAGTGTTAATGAGGAACTTTGCTTGACATAGATGGGTAGCCTGTTCCAGAGTATGGGAAGTCTCTGGGACAGAAATCTATCCCTCCAGCATGTCCTGTTTATTGTGGTGAAAAGGTTTAGGTCCCTAGAGTGTTTAGCTCGGAGGGATTGGGATTTCTTTAGGTGTAGCTTGTCCAACAGCTCTGGGTTTGACATAGCTTTATATGTTAGGCAGAATTCACCTCGGAGTAGGCAATATGCTACAGAGTAAAGCTGGAATTTTTTTGAGATGGTCAGTGTAGGGCATCTATTTCAGGCCAGTAATCCTCTTTGTGAGGTATTTCTGTGGCCTTTCCAGCTGCTGCAGATGTCTTGTGAAGTACATTCCAAAAGGGGCATTGTACTCTATAATGGGTCTAATGAGTGTCGAGTAGAGGGGAACAATGACCTCTATTTTCCTGGATGAGAACCCTTTTGTGATGAGGTGTGCCATGTAGAAGGATTTCCTGACGACTGTGGCAATGTGATTATCAAAGGAGAGACTACTGTCCACCTGGGTCCCATGGTCTCTTATCACACATTTTGCATTAAGAAGACTGCCACCTATGCGGTAGCTCATGGGTACAGAGTTTTTACCAAAGGGGATAACAATGCACTTTTTGGCATTGAGCTTGAGGCCATGGCTCTGACACCAGGCATCTGTCTCAGTGAGGCCCTTCTGTAGGATGTCCACATCATTTGGGAACTCGACTATAGCTCTTAATTTGCAGTCACCTGCGAACTTCGTTATCCAGAAGCCTTCTATGTTAGCCTGTACTTCAGAGAAGTAGATACCAAACAGGGGAGGTCCCAGGACTAAACTCCACTTGTCACTGGTTTGAAGTCAGATTTGAAGTCTGCAACTTTTACAGTGTGGGTTCTGTCAGTGAGCCAGTTGGCAACCCATCTTGTGACATAGGGATTTATACCTAGTTTAGTGAGTTTAGCTATAATTCCAGAATGGGGGATGGTGTTGAAAGCCTTGGTGAGGTCAAGATAGGCTGTGTGAACCACCTTATCCTCATCTACTGCTTTGGTGACTGCCTCAAAGAAGTCAACCAGGTTCAGGAGGCATGATCTGCCTTTCACAAACCCTAACTGGGTGGGGTCCAGAGTTTGGCGGTTACCAATGTCTTTGTTTATGAATTCCATGATGATATGTTCCATGGCCTTGCAGACCAGGCTTATCAGTCTAATAGGGTGATAGTTCCCAGGATCAGTTGTGGCTCCCCCTTTGTGGAGTGGGATAACAGTTGCTGTGTGCCATTCAGTGGGCACAAAGCCTGCCATGAGGCTATGATTGAACATGGTGATTAGGTGGGGAGTCAGTTTGTTCTGAAATTCATGTAAAACGCAGCCTGGGATGTTGTCCGGTCCCATCAATGCTGTGTTTTTGGCTTTACAGAGTGCTGCTTTTACCTGTGTAGTCATGATTGCAGGGACTCTGCATTCATCCTGTATAGATATGGGCCCTTTAGGGGGTGAGAGGGGGGGTAAAGTTAGCACTGAACCTGTCTGCCAGGATGTTGACAATATCAGTTGGTTCTGTAATTTTTGTACCATTGTGCTGTAACTCAGAGCAGATCTGGGTGTTGCCATTGAGATTCTTGACATAGTCATAGCATGCTTTGTGGTTGTCCTTAGAATCAGTGGTGATCTTGTTTTCGTAGCTAGCTTTGGAGGATTTTATAAAAGATCTCAGCTTCTTACTGAGGCTAACCAGGGAGCTCTTCCACTCATGGGATTTTTCTCTCTTTTGCAACAGTTTCTTCTTTCTGTTGTAGAGTTTGTTTTTGGCAGGGGACCACCAGATTGGCTTCCATTTTTGGAGGATAACATCTTGGTTATGTTTGGGATAGCACAATCCATGCACTCATGTAAGTGCTTATAGAGTGCATTTGTGTAGGATTCAGCAGTCTTAACTGTATTGTCCATCTGCATGGGTGCCATGAAGTTCGCCACTTCTGTCTTAAGAAGCATGAAGTTGGCTTTGGAGAATTTTTTTATCGTGGTTTCCTTAATGGGGGTCGGGGCGCGATGTGGATATCTAGGGTGATTAGCTTATGGTCAGATCTGACCAATGAGGAGTTGACTTCAGGTGTGGAACACCGGTCACTCATGTTGTTAATGACTAGGTCTAGGATATTGTTGTCCCTGGTGGGGGTGTGGATAAGTTGATCCAGGGCATTGGAATTTATGAATTCCAGAAAGCGCTGAGCAAAGTAGTTGGTACATGAGTAGTTTTCCCATTTAATGGTGGGATAGTTGAACTCACCCAATATTAGGGTGTTTGGTTGAACCCTAATATTTTCCAGTATATCAAGAAAAGAGGAGTGTGAATCCTGGGACATGGTGGAGGATCTTTTTACAAGCTATAATTTGGATTGCAGTTTTCGTTATCTTTAAGAGTAGATACAATTTAACTATATATGCTTACTTCCCTGTCTATGGCCAAAGAAAGGCATTGTTTATCATGAGGGGGAGCTTCATTAAACAGATGCTACTGAATGAAAGGACACTGGGCAACCATTGAGGGGAATGGACACATATCACACTACTCTGTTTGCACTTTGCTATGTTTCTGTAATGCTGACAGCTATACCCTAATTTGTCTTTTTTAATATTCAGACCCAATGACTATCAGGTGAAACCACTAGTGGTATGGCACCAGGCAAAAGTGTCCGTCTATTGGAAGTAGTAAGTTTGTGTCTACATTATGTGATCATGTCAGTTATGAAAATGTGTGTGTAATTTGTGTTATGCATCATATTCACCTCTAAGCATGTGACACAGTCCCTGGAAGGCAGCATCAGCTATGTGTTGTCTTCTTGATTCGGCTGCTAAATCAGTCCACTGTGCTTAATAAAGGCCAACATCAGCTGTGCCATGCACTCACACTATACCCATTAGGCTTCCCCTGTACTCTGCACTTACAACAGCCAGTGAAGATATAAATCACATGGTCAGTCTGGCCAAATTGTGCGTACTGGTCAACAAGCACATGTGAAATATTCATCTACAATATAACATCTTAATGTGACCATGGCAGTGATACATGTGTACACATACAGAGTAGAAGTTTCACATGTTAACTGTGCTACCCTGTACTTCCATAGTAGTACACACATGTGAACATCTGTGTAATATTGTAGTGTTCCATGCAGACTTTAGAGCCATTCTGTATGGCATGCAGTATGTTCATTATTTCATACTGAGCACTAGAAGTTATATGTGTTTTTGTGGGCAAGTGTTTTGTTGACAGACATGGAACACAGTAGCCCAGCCTCTGGTTATGTCCATGACATGTATCTGCTCAAGCAATGTCCATCACTTACCACAGTAATGTACCCATTGGCTGGGCATATGTGCATAGAAGTATAGCAAAAGTCCTCTGATTATTGTGAAATGCTAGCATACTGCACAATTGTAATGAGTCCCATTATTTAATTTAAGTTCACAAAATGGCAGCTGTGCTATGTTTCCATTTCTGTATGTTATATCTGTGGTGTATTTTGAAGAACCAAGAGACTGACTGGCAGACTATGAGTGAGAGATGTCATACTGCTGTCAGTTAGAAAAGTGACATAAACAGTCTGGATACAAGTATGTGAGGCAATAAATGGGAATCATGCCCTATGAAACAGGGCATTTACAGTAGAAGGTAGTATTTTAGGTTTGATGGGGACAGAGCTAACCAGACTAACCAGCAGTTAGCTAAGTCAAGCATATGTCCTTTCTGTAGCCATGATGGGCAAGTAAAAAAAAAAAAAAAAGCAATGACCAGGGTGATAGCAGCATCATTGCAGTCAAGAAGGTCATGACTGAGTCAAAACTGATATGACTAAACTAAGCAATGTCACCTGGGAAGCTGCCAGATAGTACTGTTCAATAGAAAACCTCAGTGGCAATGGCTGATACCTTTCAAGTCTGCATAAGTTGTTATTAATCATATTCTCATTGTGGTCTGTTCAGTGAGGCTGGCCAGCTATTAGAGCAATCTTTGTTACCATCTCTGGTTCCTAATGTGGGGCCCACATTGTTAATAGCTATTCCTCCTCTACCAGTGCATGCTGAGCACTCAGTACTGGAAATAACATTTCTGGGCAATATGCCATTCTAGAGCTATCTATATAGTCATGTACACTGGCAAAACCACCAGTAACAGACAGGCCACATTAGAAACCAAACTTGGGAAAAAGCAGTAGTATGGTGAATACTAACCAGCAGTATTCTGTGCTTTTAGATAGAAGATGATTATAGCATGGAGAAAACTCCATTAGTAATGTGACCAATGCATAATTTTAGTTAATTGCAGTGGTGCTGTATGGTTGTGTGTAGGAAATGTTTTCATAAACTACACTCTTCAGCAAGTTTGCACAATATGCTCCTGATACTAGACTATAATTATGCTAGGTGTCACATTACTTCCACATGATACATGTGGACATCATTGTGGACACTGCCAAGTTAGCTTTTGCTGCTGGGTCTGCCATGTCACATTTCTTCCCCCTACACATAGACACTACACTGATCTTGCCATTTATAATAATGTAACATGCATTGTAGGCATATTAGAGTGCATGGATTGGATTATTTTGCTACAATATAGTGCAATGTTTTTCCCACTAACAGTGACATGAAGCATGTCACTTTTACAATTGTTCTCCTTTGTGTATGTAATACCTATCATATATAATACCTATCATGAGAACAAACATGTTCTTAAATCCCATCGTTTTTGCTAAACATGTCCTACATCAAGATTTTAACAGGTATCATTCGGTACTATCATTTACACGCTATAATTTTCCACCTTTCACAGTTGAACTAAAATTTCATCTTGCTTAGTGCAGAGCCATGCATAGCTCCACTGGACAATATACAATACAAACTTCTGTGCAATGTTGTTGAATTCTGGCTTCTCCTGTAGTTCAGCCATAGTTTCTGACCCATTCAAGTTCCATGCTTGCAATTTAAGGACCCACACTTATGTACACTACTGAAAAACTGTCCACTGCTGGCCTGTACTGTGCTCATGGAAGTATAAGGCATGCCATCACTGCAGCTGTCAGTCTTGTGCTAATGGCTCATGTCCAGAGCACATGTTCCTCAATTATGAATACACTGAGCACTGTGTTATTCCATTAATGTGATTCAGGCACTTGCCACGATATACGTGCTTTATGCAGGACTATTGTGAGTCGTCCACTGCATGGTATACTTTGCTTTGTCTGCCATCTTCTAGTACACTCTGCACATTACTGTGTCAGAATCTTATTCATGGGCTTTCTCTTAAATAAAGTAAGATTCTAATTATCAGTAATGTAGCTATGGTGAGACAAGAGGGACAACTGCAATCAGCCAATCCTGATCTCTCTTACTTTAATGTAATATGCTTTTAAAAAACAGTATTGCTGCTGTCAGACATAAGCACTGTAATACTCCATGTGTGGTGTAAACTGCATCAGTTTGCTAGAATTTCTACAAAGATTTTCGTTTTGAACTAAAACATGAGCAAAATTGCACACTGTGCAGACAGATTAGAAACTGCAGGAACTGTAGTTTATAAGAATAAATTCTTATTTATTTTAATAAAGGGAGAAGGGTCAGAGCAGGGGAGGAAGGAGGTTTATTTTTGTGCATCCAGCTACCTGATTGATGGCAATAGAAGGAATATTCAAGAGCTTGGGGGCAGTCGATCAGCTTAAAACAGATACAGAGAAGTTTTTTTTTTTTTTTTGCTCTTCACTTGAGATGGTGTGGCACTAGTTCATTGTACTAGCTGAGGGCGCTCTACACTTCTGCTAATTAACATTTTAATAAAATATCAAAAGCTGTCTCACTTATAACATTTATTCTTTAGATCCCTGCAACTGTCTTCATTAAACAGTGAGTTATTAAGATTTTTGCTCAGCTTCATCTCATGATGACCTGCCTATAGAGCTCAATCAGAAAAATTAGCACTGCACTCAAATATAGGAAAGCTACCTAAATCTCAAAGATGCTACATCCAGGTCTCTCCGCCATGGCTAGTTTGTTTTGTTGCCAGTTACCACTATATTCCTCTGCTTAACTATTGTCAAAAAATGTATTTATTGTTGTTATAAATCTGCACACCCACTTCACCAAATACTTCCCATAACACTTCCATTAAAACTATATTTAAAGCACACACACGCACACACACACACACACACACACACACACACACACACACACACACACACACACATTCTTTACAAACACTGCTTATCCCTATCTGCAACATGCACCATCATACTTCTGACATAAATTTACATAAATACAACTTTACATAATACTGCAAGTACCCTTCCAATAATGAACAAGGATAACTGAGAATAACAGAAGTATACTGAACCCGTATCACCGTACCATTGATATAACCACCTTCACCATGATCTCAAAAAAAGTTTTAGTCACCAGTTTAAGAGAAACACAGTGATGCTAAAAAATGGGATAAAACTTTACAAATAAATAGCAGGAGTATCCTGAATAAGTTCAAAATGGCAAGTCTGAAATAATAGTTACTTTACAGATGTGATATTTATGCAAACATTCATACAATTCCACTGCTATTAATTCACTTTCATATTATTTTGTGCAATTGTTATGAAGTAGCAAGGCTTGATTAGATGTGCTGGGGTACAGCCTTACTTGTTGGCAATAAATATTAAAAAAAATATCTTAACACTAAAGTCTCCAACACTAAAAATAGCAGAATATGTACAAATGAAAAAAGAAACAGCTAGGTTTCTTACATGTTACTTTAACTTACCAGTAGAAATTTTTAGTAACAATATTGCAAAATGAAATCATTCAAAGTACTTTTCAAACTTATATTTATATCTATCTTAATATACACAGATATAACATGGCAGACTCAGCAGCAAAATCTAACTTGGTGGCATCCACATAGATGTCCACAGATAGATATATATACATACACACAAATTGGTGCACTTGTGTGAGTGCCTGTGAGTGAATGTGTGTGTGTGTGTGTGTGTGTGTGTGTGTGTGTGTGTGTGTGTGTGTGTGTGTGTTTGTGTATTTTCAGTCAGTGTATTTTTAAGGGAAATAAAGATTAGATCTTCATTTGTAAGGGTTTAGAAGAGGAGGTTCCCATTAAATGATCGAAGATGCATTCTTTCAAATGTGTCTTGAAAGAACTTGAAAACACGAAGAGGCAAAATAGCGAAATGGCATATAAGCGAATTCTTTCCCTGGGAAAGAAATCATTTGACCGCTTCTGTTACTTTGCCATTTTCGTCACTGTAGTCTGATCTTGGAGTTGGTATAGGGGTGTGGGGGCAAAGCCCCCCCACTTTATGTAATGTTTTAAATTTTTTTTTTGTGGAACAGCAATTTTTTCCCTTGGAAAAAAATTGCTGTTTTAAGTGTTCGAGATTGTAAGCTTTTGCTTATGTGGGTCCAATAAATCATTGTTCACTTTTTTAAGTGTTCAATGATTTAACATAGACCCTAAGAGAGAGCCTGACATGTACAG